>NW_026947005.1:0-104327 GCF_030014385.1 Trichomycterus rosablanca | reverse complement strand
CCAGCAAGGTCTACCAAGGTATAGCAAGGTCTACCAAGGTATAGCAAAGTCCAGCAAGGTCTACCAAGGTATAGCAAGGTCTACCAAGGTATAGCAAAGTCCAGCAAGGTCTACCAAGGTATAGCAAAGTCTACCAAGGTATAGCAGGGTCTACCAAGGTATAGCAGGGTCTACCAGGGTATAGCAAAGTCCAGCAAGGTCTACCAAGGTATAGCAAGGTCTACCAAGGTATAGCAAAGTCCAGCAAGGTCTACCAAGGTATAGCAAGGTCTACCAAGGTATAGCAAAGTCCAGCAAGGTCTACCAAGGTATAGCAAAGTCTACCAAGGTATAGCAGGGTCTACCAAGGTATAGCAGGGTCTACCAGGGTATAGCAGGGTCTACCAAGGTATAGCAGGGTCTACCAAGGTCCAGCAAAGTCTACCAAGGTATAGCAGGGTCTACCAAGGTCCAGCAAAGTCTACCAAGGTATAGCAGGGTGTACCAAGGTATAGCAGGGTCTACCAAGGTATAGCAGGGTCTACCAAGGTATAGCAGGGCCTACCAAGGTATAGCAGGGTCTACCAGGGTATAGCAGGGTCTACCAAGGTCCAGCAAAGTCTACCAAGGTATAGCAGGGTCTACCAAGGTATAGCAGGGTCTACCAAGGTCCAGCAAAGTCTACCAAGGTATAGCAGGGTCTACCAAGGTATAGCAGGGCCTACCAAGGTATAGCAGGGTCTACCAGGGTATAGCAGGGTCTACCAAGGTCCAGCAAAGTCTACCAAGTTATAGCAGGGTCTACCAAGGTATAGCAGGGTCTACCAAGGTATAGCAGGGTATAGCAGGGTCTACCAAGGTCCAGCAAAGTCTACCAAGGTATAGCAGGGTGTACCAAGGTATAGCAGGGTCTACCAAGGTATAGCAGGGTCTACCAAGGTATAGCAGGGCCTACCAAGGTATAGCAGGGTCTACCAGGGTATAGCAGGGTCTACCAAGGTCCAGCAAAGTCTACCAAGGTATAGCAGGGTCTACCAAGGTATAGCAGGGTCTACCAAGGTCCAGCAAAGTCTACCAAGGTATAGCAGGGTCTACCAAGGTATAGCAGGGCCTACCAAGGTATAGCAGGGTCTACCAGGGTATAGCAGGGTCTACCAAGGTCCAGCAAAGTCTACCAAGTTATAGCAGGGTCTACCAAGGTATAGCAGGGTCTACCAAGGTATAGCAGGGTATAGCAGGGTCTACCAAGGTCCAGCAAAGTCTACCAAGGTATAGCAAAGTCCAGCAAGGTCTACCAAGGTATAGCAAGGTCTACCAAGGTATAGCAAAGTCCAGCAAGGTCTACCAAGGTATAGCAAGGTCTACCAAGGTATAGCAAAGTCCAGCAAGGTCTACCAAGGTATAGCAAAGTCCAGCAAGGTCTACCAAGGTATAGCAGGGTCTACCAGGGTATAGCAGGGTCTACCAAGGTCCAGCAAAGTCTACCAAGTTATAGCAGGGTCTACCAAGGTATAGCAGGGTCTACCAAGGTATAGCAGGGTATAGCAGGGTCTACCAAGGTCCAGCAAAGTCTACCAAGGTATAGCAGGGTCTACCAAGGTCCAGCAAAGTCTACCAAGGTATAGCAGGGTCTACCAAGGTATAGCAGGGTCTACCAAGGTATAGCAGGGCCTACCAAGGTATAGCAGGGTCTACCAGGGTATAGCAGGGTCTATCAAGGTCCAGCAAAGTCTACCAAGGTATAGCAGGGTCTACCAAGGTATAGCAAAGTCTACCAAGGTATAGAAGGGTCTACCAGGGTATAGCAGGGTCTACCAAGGTCCAGCAAAGTCTACCAAGTTATAGCAGGGTCTACCAAGGTATAGCAGGGTCTACCAAGGTATATCAGGGTATAGCAGGGTCTACCAAGGTCCAGCAAAGTCTACCAAGGTATAGCAAGGTCTACCAAGGTATAGCAAGGTCTACCAAGGTATAGCAAGGTCTACCAAGGTATAGCAAGGTCTACCAAGGTATAGCAAAGTCCAGCAAGGTCTACCAAGGTATAGCAAGGTCTACCAAGGTATAGCAAGGTCTACCAAGGTATAGCAAGGTCTACCAAGGTATAGCAAAGTCCAGCAAGGTCTACCAAGGTATAGCAAGGTCTACCAAGGTATAGCAAGGTCTACCAAGGTCTACCAAGGTATAGCAAAGTCCAGCAGGGTCTACCAAGGTATAGCAAGGTCTACCAAGGTATAGCAAAGTCCAGCAAGGTCTACCAAGGTATAGCAGGGTCTACCAAGGTATAGCAGGGTCTACCAAGGTATAGCAGGGTCTACCAAGGTATAGCAAGGTCTACCAAGGTATAGCAAGGTCTACCAAGGTATAGCAAAGTCCAGCAAGGTCTACCAAGGTATAGCAAGGTCTACCAAGGTATAGCAAGGTCTACCAAGGTATAGCAAGGTCTACCAAGGTATAGCAAAGTCCAGCAAGGTCTACCAAGGTATAGCAAGGTCTACCAAGGTATAGCAAGGTCTACCAAGGTCTACCAAGGTATAGCAAAGTCCAGCAGGGTCTACCAAGGTATAGCAAGGTCTACCAAGGTATAGCAAAGTCCAGCAAGGTCTACCAAGGTATAGCAGGGTCTACCAAGGTATAGCAGGGTCTACCAAGGTATAGCAGGGTCTACCAAGGTATAGCAAGGTCTACCAAGGTATAGCAAGGTCTACCAAGGTATAGCAAGGTCTACCAAGGTATAGCAAGGTCTACCAAGGTATAGCAAAGTCCAGCAAGGTCTACCAAGGTATAGCAAGGTCTACCAAGGTATAGCAAGGTCTACCAAGGTATAGCAAGGTCTACCAAGGTATAGCAAGGTCTACCAAGGTATAGCAAGGTCTACCAAGGTATAGCAAGGTCTACCAAGGTATAGCAAAGTCCAGCAAGGTCTACCAAGGTATAGCAAGGTCTACCAAGGTATAGCAAGGTCTACCAAGGTCTACCAAGGTATAGCAAAGTCCAGCAGGGTCTACCAAGGTATAGCAAGGTCTACCAAGGTATAGCAAAGTCCAGCAAGGTCTACCAAGGTATAGCAGGGTCTACCAAGGTATAGCAGGGTCTACCAAGGTATAGCAGGGTCTACCAGGGTATAGCAGGGTCTACCAAGGTCCAGCAAAGTCTACCAAGGTATAGCAGGGTCTACCAAGGTATAGCAGGGTCTACCAAGGTCCAGCAAAGTCTACCAAGGTATAGCAGGGTCTACCAAGTTATAGCAGGGCCTACCAAGGTATAGCAGGGTCTACCAGGGTATAGCAGGGTATACCAAGGTCCAGCAAAGTCTACCAGGGTATAGCAGGGTCTACCAAGGTCCAGCAAAGTCTACCAAGTTATAGCAGGGTCTACCAAGGTATAGCAGGGTCTACCAAGGTATAGCAGGGTATAGCAGGGTCTACCAAGGCATAGCAAGGTCTACCAAGGTATAGCAAAGTCCAGCAAGGTCTACCAAGGTATAGCAAGGTCTACCAAGGTATAGCAAAGTCCAGCAAGGTCTACCAAGGTATAGCAAAGTCCAGCAAGGTCTACCAAGGTATAGCAAAGTCCAGCAAGGTCTACCAAGGTATAGCAAGGTCTACCAAGGTATAGCAAGGTCTACCAAGGTATAGCAAGGTCTACCAAGGTATAGCAAAGTCCAGCAAGGTCTACCAAGGTATAGCAAGGTCTACCAAAGTCCAGCAAAGTCTACCAAGTTATAGCAGGGTCTACCAAGGTATAGCAGGGTCTACCAAGGTATAGCAGGGTATAGCAGGGTCTACCAAGGTCCAGCAAAGTCTACCAAGGTATAGCAAAGTCCAGCAAGGTCTACCAAGGTATAGCAAGGTCTACCAAGGTATAGCAAAGTCCAGCATGGTCTACCAAGGTATAGCAAGGTCTACCAAGGTATAGCAAGGTCTACCAAGGTATAGCGAGGTCTACCAAGGTATAGCAAGGTCTACCAAGGTATAGCAAAGTCCAGCAAGGTCTACCAAGGTATAGCAAAGTCTACCAAGGTATAGCAGGGTCTACCAAGGTATAGCAGGGTCTACCAAGGTATAGCAGGGTCTACCAGGGTATAGCAGGGTCTACCAAGGTCCAGCAAAGTCTACCAAGGTATAGCAGGGTCTACCAAGGTATAGCAGGGTCTACCAAGGTCCAGCAAAGTCTACCAAGTTATAGCAGGGTCTACCAAGGTATAGCAGGGTCTACCAAGTTATAGCAGGGCCTACCAAGGTATAGCAGGGTCTACCAGGGTATAGCAGGGTATACCAAGGTCCAGCAAAGTCTACCAAGGTATAGCAGGGTCTACCAAGGTATAGCAAAGTCTACCAAGGTATAGCAGGGTCTACCAGGGTATAGCAGGGTCTACCAAGGTCCAGCAAAGTCTACCAAGTTATAGCAGGGTCTACCAAGGTATAGCAGGGTCTACCAAGGTATAGCAAGGTCTACCAAGGTATAGCAAAGTCCAGCAAGGTCTACCAAGGTATAGCAAGGTCTACCAAGGTATAGCAAGGTCTACCAAGGTATAGCAAAGTCCAGCAAGGTCTACCAAGGTATAGCAAGGTCTACCAAGGTATAGCAAAGTCCAGCAAGGTCTACCAAGGTATAGCAAGGTCTACCAAGGTATAGCAAGGTCTACCAAGGTATAGCAAAGTCCAGCAAGGTCTACCAAGGTATAGCAAGGTCTACCAAGGTATAGCAAAGTCCAGCAAGGTCTACCAAGGTATAGCAAGGTCTACCAAGGTATAGCAAAGTCCAGCAAGGTCTACCAAGGTATAGCAAAGTCTACCAAGGTATAGCAGGGTCTACCAAGGTATAGCAGGGTCTACCAGGGTATAGCAGGGTCTACCAAGGTATAGCAGGGTCTACCAAGGTCCAGCAAAGTCTACCAAGGTATAGCAGGGTCTACCAAGGTCCAGCAAAGTCTACCAAGGTATAGCAGGGTGTACCAAGGTATAGCAGGGTCTACCAAGGTATAGCAGGGTCTACCAAGGTATAGCAGGGCCTACCAAGGTATAGCAGGGTCTACCAGGGTATAGCAGGGTCTACCAAGGTCCAGCAAAGTCTACCAAGGTATAGCAGGGTCTACCAAGGTATAGCAGGGTCTACCAAGGTCCAGCAAAGTCTACCAAGGTATAGCAGGGTCTACCAAGGTATAGCAGGGCCTACCAAGGTATAGCAGGGTCTACCAGGGTATAGCAGGGTCTACCAAGGTCCAGCAAAGTCTACCAAGTTATAGCAGGGTCTACCAAGGTATAGCAGGGTCTACCAAGGTATAGCAGGGTATAGCAGGGTCTACCAAGGTCCAGCAAAGTCTACCAAGGTATAGCAAAGTCCAGCAAGGTCTACCAAGGTATAGCAAAGTCCAGCAAGGTCTACCAAGGTATAGCAAGGTCTACCAAGGTATAGCAAAGTCCAGCAAGGTCTACCAAGGTATAGCAAAGTCCAGCAAGGTCTAACAAGGTATAGCAAAGTCCAGCAAGGTCTACCAAGGTATAGCAAGGTCTACCAAGGTCTACCAAGGTATAGCAAGGTCTACCAAGGTATAGCAAGGTCTACCAAGGTATAGCAAAGTCCAGCAAGGTCTACCAAGGTATAGCAAGGTCTACCAAAGTCCAGCAAGGTCTACCAAGGTATAGCAGGGTCTACCAGGGTATAGCAGGGTCTACCAAGGTCCAGCAAAGTCTACCAAGGTATAGCAGGGTCTACCAAGGTATAGCAGGGTCTACCAAGGTCCAGCAAAGTCTACCAAGGTATAGCAGGGTCTACCAAGGTATAGCAGGGCCTACCAAGGTATAGCAGGGTCTACCAGGGTATAGCAGGGTATACCAAGGTCCAGCAAAGTCTACCAAGGTATAGCAGGGTCTACCAAGGTATAGCAAATTCTACCAAGGTATAGCAGGGTCTACCAAGGTATAGCAGGGTCTACCAGGGTATAGCAGGGTCTACCAAGGTATAGCAGGGTATAGCAGGGTCTACCAAGGTCCAGCAAAGTCTACCAAGGTATAGCAAAGTCCAGCAAGGTCTACCAAGGTATAGCAAGGTCTACCAAGGTATAGCAAAGTCCAGCAAGGTCTACCAAGGTATAGCAAAGTCCAGCAAGGTCTACCAAGGTATAGCAAAGTCCAGCAAGGTCTACCAAGGTATAGCAAAGTCCAGCAAGGTCTACCAAGGTATAGCAAGGTCTACCAAAGTCCAGCAAGGTCTACCAAGGTATAGCAAGGTCTACCAAGGTCTACCAAGGTATAGCAAGGTCTACCAAGGTATAGCAAGGTCTACCAAGGTATAGCAAAGTCCAGCAAGGTCTACCAAGGTATAGCAAGGTCTACCAAAGTCCAGCAAGGTCTACCAAGGTATAGCAGGGTCTACCAGGGTATAGCAGGGTCTACCAAGGTCCAGCAAAGTCTACCAAGGTATAGCAAAGTCCAGCAAGGTCTACCAAGGTATAGCAAGGTCTACCAAGGTATAGCAAAGTCCAGCAAGGTCTACCAAGATATAGCAAAGTCCAGCAAGGTCTACCAAGGTATAGCAAAGTCCAGCAAGGTCTACCAAGGTATAGCAAAGTCCAGCAAGGTCTACCAAGGTATAGCAAGGTCTACCAAAGTCCAGCAAGGTCTACCAAGGTATAGCAAGGTCTACCAAGGTCTACCAAGGTATAGCAAGGTCTACCAAGGTATAGCAAGGTCTACCAAGGTATAGCAAAGTCCAGCAAGGTCTACCAAGGTATAGCAAGGTCTACCAAAGTCCAGCAAGGTCTACCAAGGTATAGCAGGGTCTACCAGGGTATAGCAGGGTCTACCAAGGTCCAGCAAAGTCTACCAAGTTATAGCAGGGTCTACCAAGGTATAGCAGGGTCTACCAAGGTATAGCAGGGTATAGCAGGGTCTACCAAGGTCCAGCAAAGTCTACCAAGTTATAGCAGGGTCTACCAAGGTATAGCAGGGTCTACCAAGGTATAGCAGGGTATAGCAGGGTCTACCAAGGTCCAGCAAAGTCTACCAAGGTATAGCAAAGTCCAGCAAGGTCTACCAAGGTATAGCAAGGTCTACCAAGGTATAGCAAAGTCCAGCAAGGTCTACCAAGGTATAGCAAAGTCCAGCAAGGTCTACCAAGGTATAGCAAAGTCCAGCAAGGTCTACCAAGGTATAGCAAAGTCCAGCAAGGTCTACCAAGGTATAGCAAGGTCTACCAAAGTCCAGCAAGGTCTACCAAGGTATAGCAAGGTCTACCAAGGTCTACCAAGGTATAGCAAGGTCTACCAAGGTATAGCAAGGTCTACCAAAGTCCAGCAAGGTCTACCAAGGTATAGCAGGGTCTACCAGGGTATAGCAGGGTCTACCAAGGTCCAGCAAAGTCTACCAAGGTATAGCAAAGTCCAGCAAGGTGTTCCAAGGTATAGCAAGGTCTACCAAGGTATAGCAAAGTCCAGCAAGGTCTACCAAGGTATAGCAAAGTCCAGCAAGGTCTACCAAGGTATAGCAAAGTCCAGCAAGGTCTACCAAGGTATAGCAAAGTCCAGCAAGGTCTACCAAGGTATAGCAAAGTCCAGCAAGGTCTACCAAGGTATAGCAAGGTCTACCAAAGTCCAGCAAGGTCTACCAAGGTATAGCAAGGTCTACCAAGGTCTACCAAGGTATAGCAAGGTCTACCAAGGTATAGCAAAGTCCAGCAAGGTCTACCAAGGTATAGCAAGGTCTACCAAAGTCCAGCAAGGTCTACCAAGGTATAGCAGGGTCTACCAGGGTATAGCAGGGTCTACCAAGGTCCAGCAAAGTCTACCAAGTTATAGCAGGGTCTACCAAGGTATAGCAGGGTCTACCAAGGTATAGCAGGGTATAGCAGGGTCTACCAAGGTCCAGCAAAGTCTACCAAGGTATAGCAAAGTCCAGCAAGGTCTACCAAGGTATAGCAAGGTCTACCAAGGTATAGCAAAGTCCAGCATGGTCTACCAAGGTATAGCAAGGTCTACCAAGGTATAGCAAGGTCTACCAAGGTATAGCGAGGTCTACCAAGGTATAGCAAGGTCTACCAAGGTATAGCAAAGTCCAGCAAGGTCTACCAAGGTATAGCAAAGTCTACCAAGGTATAGCAGGGTCTACCAAGGTATAGCAGGGTCTACCAAGGTATAGCAGGGTCTACCAGGGTATAGCAGGGTCTACCAAGGTCCAGCAAAGTCTACCAAGGTATAGCAGGGTCTACCAAGGTATAGCAGGGTCTACCAAGGTCCAGCAAAGTCTACCAAGTTATAGCAGGGTCTACCAAGGTATAGCAGGGTCTACCAAGTTATAGCAGGGCCTACCAAGGTATAGCAGGGTCTACCAGGGTATAGCAGGGTATACCAAGGTCCAGCAAAGTCTACCAAGGTATAGCAGGGTCTACCAAGGTATAGCAAAGTCTACCAAGGTATAGCAGGGTCTACCAGGGTATAGCAGGGTCTACCAAGGTCCAGCAAAGTCTACCAAGTTATAGCAGGGTCTACCAAGGTATAGCAGGGTCTACCAAGGTATAGCAAAGTCCAGCAAGGTCTACCAAGGTATAGCAAGGTCTACCAAGGTATAGCAAAGTCCAGCAAGGTCTACCAAGGTATAGCAAGGTCTACCAAGGTATAGCAAGGTCTACCAAGGTATAGCAAAGTCCAGCAAGGTCTACCAAGGTATAGCAAGGTCTACCAAGGTATAGCAAAGTCCAGCAAGGTCTACCAAGGTATAGCAAGGTCTACCAAGGTATAGCAAAGTCCAGCAAGGTCTACCAAGGTATAGCAAAGTCTACCAAGGTATAGCAGGGTCTACCAAGGTATAGCAGGGTCTACCAGGGTATAGCAAAGTCCAGCAAGGTCTACCAAGGTATAGCAAGGTCTACCAAGGTATAGCAAAGTCCAGCAAGGTCTACCAAGGTATAGCAGGGTCTACCAAGGTATAGCAAAGTCCAGCAAGGTCTACCAAGGTATAGCAAAGTCTACCAAGGTATAGCAGGGTCTACCAAGGTATAGCAGGGTCTACCAGGGTATAGCAGGGTCTACCAAGGTATAGCAGGGTCTACCAAGGTCCAGCAAAGTCTACCAAGGTATAGCAGGGTCTACCAAGGTCCAGCAAAGTCTACCAAGGTATAGCAGGGTGTACCAAGGTATAGCAGGGTCTACCAAGGTATAGCAGGGTCTACCAAGGTATAGCAGGGCCTACCAAGGTATAGCAGGGTCTACCAGGGTATAGCAGGGTCTACCAAGGTCCAGCAAAGTCTACCAAGGTATAGCAGGGTCTACCAAGGTATAGCAGGGTCTACCAAGGTCCAGCAAAGTCTACCAAGGTATAGCAGGGTCTACCAAGGTATAGCAGGGCCTACCAAGGTATAGCAGGGTCTACCAGGGTATAGCAGGGTCTACCAAGGTCCAGCAAAGTCTACCAAGTTATAGCAGGGTCTACCAAGGTATAGCAGGGTCTACCAAGGTATAGCAGGGTATAGCAGGGTCTACCAAGGTCCAGCAAAGTCTACCAAGGTATAGCAGGGTGTACCAAGGTATAGCAGGGTCTACCAAGGTATAGCAGGGTCTACCAAGGTATAGCAGGGCCTACCAAGGTATAGCAGGGTCTACCAGGGTATAGCAGGGTCTACCAAGGTCCAGCAAAGTCTACCAAGGTATAGCAGGGTCTACCAAGGTATAGCAGGGTCTACCAAGGTCCAGCAAAGTCTACCAAGGTATAGCAGGGTCTACCAAGGTATAGCAGGGCCTACCAAGGTATAGCAGGGTCTACCAGGGTATAGCAGGGTCTACCAAGGTCCAGCAAAGTCTACCAAGTTATAGCAGGGTCTACCAAGGTATAGCAGGGTCTACCAAGGTATAGCAGGGTATAGCAGGGTCTACCAAGGTCCAGCAAAGTCTACCAAGGTATAGCAAAGTCCAGCAAGGTCTACCAAGGTATAGCAAGGTCTACCAAGGTATAGCAAAGTCCAGCAAGGTCTACCAAGGTATAGCAAGGTCTACCAAGGTATAGCAAAGTCCAGCAAGGTCTACCAAGGTATAGCAAAGTCCAGCAAGGTCTACCAAGGTATAGCAGGGTCTACCAGGGTATAGCAGGGTCTACCAAGGTCCAGCAAAGTCTACCAAGTTATAGCAGGGTCTACCAAGGTATAGCAGGGTCTACCAAGGTATAGCAGGGTATAGCAGGGTCTACCAAGGTCCAGCAAAGTCTACCAAGGTATAGCAGGGTCTACCAAGGTCCAGCAAAGTCTACCAAGGTATAGCAGGGTCTACCAAGGTATAGCAGGGTCTACCAAGGTATAGCAGGGCCTACCAAGGTATAGCAGGGTCTACCAGGGTATAGCAGGGTCTACCAAGGTCCAGCAAAGTCTACCAAGGTATAGCAGGGTCTACCAAGGTATAGCAAAGTCTACCAAGGTATAGAAGGGTCTACCAGGGTATAGCAGGGTCTACCAAGGTCCAGCAAAGTCTACCAAGTTATAGCAGGGTCTACCAAGGTATAGCAGGGTCTACCAAGGTATATCAGGGTATAGCAGGGTCTACCAAGGTCCAGCAAAGTCTACCAAGGTATAGCAAGGTCTACCAAGGTATAGCAAGGTCTACCAAGGTATAGCAAGGTCTACCAAGGTATAGCAAGGTCTACCAAGGTATAGCAAAGTCCAGCAAGGTCTACCAAGGTATAGCAAGGTCTACCAAGGTATAGCAAGGTCTACCAAGGTATAGCAAGGTCTACCAAGGTATAGCAAAGTCCAGCAAGGTCTACCAAGGTATAGCAAGGTCTACCAAGGTATAGCAAGGTCTACCAAGGTCTACCAAGGTATAGCAAAGTCCAGCAGGGTCTACCAAGGTATAGCAAGGTCTACCAAGGTATAGCAAAGTCCAGCAAGGTCTACCAAGGTATAGCAGGGTCTACCAAGGTATAGCAGGGTCTACCAAGGTATAGCAGGGTCTACCAGGGTATAGCAGGGTCTACCAAGGTCCAGCAAAGTCTACCAAGGTATAGCAGGGTCTACCAAGTTATAGCAGGGCCTACCAAGGTATAGCAGGGTCTACCAGGGTATAGCAGGGTATACCAAGGTCCAGCAAAGTCTACCAAGGTATAGCAGGGTCTACCAAGGTATAGCAAAGTCTACCAAGGTATAGCAGGGTCTACCAGGGTATAGCAGGGTCTACCAAGGTCCAGCAAAGTCTACCAAGTTATAGCAGGGTCTACCAAGGTATAGCAGGGTCTACCAAGGTATAGCAGGGTATAGCAGGGTCTACCAAGGTATAGCAAGGTCTACCAAGGTATAGCAAAGTCCAGCAAGGTCTACCAAGGTATAGCAAGGTCTACCAAGGTATAGCAAAGTCCAGCAAGGTCTACCAAGGTATAGCAAAGTCCAGCAAGGTCTACCAAGGTATAGCAAAGTCCAGCAAGGTCTACCAAGGTATAGCAAGGTCTACCAAGGTATAGCAAGGTCTACCAAGGTATAGCAAGGTCTACCAAGGTATAGCAAAGTCCAGCAAGGTCTACCAAGGTATAGCAAGGTCTACCAAAGTCCAGCAAAGTCTACCAAGTTATAGCAGGGTCTACCAAGGTATAGCAGGGTCTACCAAGGTATAGCAGGGTATAGCAGGGTCTACCAAGGTCCAGCAAAGTCTACCAAGGTATAGCAAAGTCCAGCAAGGTCTACCAAGGTATAGCAAGGTCTACCAAGGTATAGCAAAGTCCAGCATGGTCTACCAAGGTATAGCAAGGTCTACCAAGGTATAGCAAGGTCTACCAAGGTCCAGCAAAGTCTACCAAGGTATAGCAAGGTCTACCAAGGTATAGCAAGGTCTACCAAGGTATAGCAAGGTCTACCAAGGTATAGCAAGGTCTACCAAGGTATAGCAAGGTCTACCAAGGTATAGCAAAGTCCAGCAAGGTCTACCAAGGTATAGCAAGGTCTACCAAGGTATAGCAAGGTCTACCAAGGTATAGCAAGGTCTACCAAGGTATAGCAAGGTCTACCAAGGTATAGCAAGGTCTACCAAGGTATAGCAAGGTCTACCAAGGTATAGCAAAGTCCAGCAAGGTCTACCAAGGTATAGCAGGGTCTACCAAGGTATAGCAGGGTCTACCAAGGTATAGCAGGGTCTACCAGGGTATAGCAGGGTCTACCAAGGTCCAGCAAAGTCTACCAAGGTATAGCAGGGTCTACCAAGTTATAGCAGGGCCTACCAAGGTATAGCAGGGTCTACCAGGGTATAGCAGGGTATACCAAGGTCCAGCAAAGTCTACCAAGGTATAGCAGGGTCTACCAAGGTATAGCAAAGTCTACCAAGGTATAGCAGGGTCTACCAGGGTATAGCAGGGTCTACCAAGGTCCAGCAAAGTCTACCAAGTTATAGCAGGGTCTACCAAGGTATAGCAGGGTCTACCAAGGTATAGCAGGGTATAGCAGGGTCTACCAAGGTATAGCAAGGTCTACCAAGGTATAGCAAAGTCCAGCAAGGTCTACCAAGGTATAGCAAGGTCTACCAAGGTATAGCAAAGTCCAGCAAGGTCTACCAAGGTCCAGCAAAGTCTACCAAGGTATAGCAAGGTCTACCAAGGTATAGCAAGGTCTACCAAGGTATAGCAAGGTCTACCAAGGTATAGCAAGGTCTACCAAGGTATAGCAAAGTCCAGCAAGGTCTACCAAGGTATAGCAAGGTCTACCAAGGTATAGCAAGGTCTACCAAGGTATAGCAAGGTCTACCAAGGTATAGCAAGGTCTACCAAGGTATAGCAAGGTCTACCAAGGTATAGCAAGGTCTACCAAGGTATAGCAAAGTCCAGCAAGGTCTACCAAGGTATAGCAAGGTCTACCAAGGTATAGCAAGGTCTACCAAGGTCTACCAAGGTATAGCAAAGTCCAGCAGGGTCTACCAAGGTATAGCAAGGTCTACCAAGGTATAGCAAAGTCCAGCAAGGTCTACCAAGGTATAGCAGGGTCTACCAAGGTATAGCAGGGTCTACCAAGGTATAGCAGGGTCTACCAGGGTATAGCAGGGTCTACCAAGGTCCAGCAAAGTCTACCAAGGTATAGCAGGGTCTACCAAGGTATAGCAGGGTCTACCAAGGTCCAGCAAAGTCTACCAAGGTATAGCAGGGTCTACCAAGTTATAGCAGGGCCTACCAAGGTATAGCAGGGTCTACCAGGGTATAGCAGGGTATACCAAGGTCCAGCAAAGTCTACCAAGGTATAGCAGGGTCTACCAAGGTATAGCAAAGTCTACCAAGGTATAGCAGGGTCTACCAGGGTATAGCAGGGTCTACCAAGGTCCAGCAAAGTCTACCAAGTTATAGCAGGGTCTACCAAGGTATAGCAGGGTCTACCAAGGTATAGCAGGGTATAGCAGGGTCTACCAAGGTATAGCAAGGTCTACCAAGGTATAGCAAAGTCCAGCAAGGTCTACCAAGGTATAGCAAGGTCTACCAAGGTATAGCAAAGTCCAGCAAGGTCTACCAAGGTATAGCAAAGTCCAGCAAGGTCTACCAAGGTATAGCAAAGTCCAGCAAGGTCTACCAAGGTATAGCAAGGTCTACCAAGGTATAGCAAGGTCTACCAAGGTATAGCAAGGTCTACCAAGGTATAGCAAAGTCCAGCAAGGTCTACCAAGGTATAGCAAGGTCTACCAAAGTCCAGCAAAGTCTACCAAGTTATAGCAGGGTCTACCAAGGTATAGCAGGGTCTACCAAGGTATAGCAGGGTATAGCAGGGTCTACCAAGGTCCAGCAAAGTCTACCAAGGTATAGCAAAGTCCAGCAAGGTCTACCAAGGTATAGCAAGGTCTACCAAGGTATAGCAAAGTCCAGCATGGTCTACCAAGGTATAGCAAGGTCTACCAAGGTATAGCAAGGTCTACCAAGGTATAGCGAGGTCTACCAAGGTATAGCAAAGTCCAGCAAGGTCTACCAAGGTATAGCAAAGTCTACCAAGGTATAGCAGGGTCTACCAAGGTATAGCAGGGTCTACCAGGGTATAGCAGGGTCTACCAAGGTCCAGCAAAGTCTACCAAGGTATAGCAGGGTCTACCAAGGTATAGCAGGGTCTACCAAGGTCCAGCAAAGTCTACCAAGTTATAGCAGGGTCTACCAAGGTATAGCAGGGTCTACCAAGTTATAGCAGGGCCTACCAAGGTATAGCAGGGTCTACCAGGGTATAGCAGGGTATACCAAGGTCCAGCAAAGTCTACCAAGGTATAGCAGGGTCTACCAAGGTATAGCAAAGTCTACCAAGGTATAGCAGGGTCTACCAGGGTATAGCAGGGTCTACCAAGGTCCAGCAAAGTCTACCAAGTTATAGCAGGGTCTACCAAGGTATAGCAGGGTCTACCAAGGTATAGCAAAGTCCAGCAAGGTCTACCAAGGTATAGCAAGGTCTACCAAGGTATAGCAAAGTCCAGCAAGGTCTACCAAGGTATAGCAAGGTCTACCAAGGTATAGCAAGGTCTACCAAGGTATAGCAAAGTCCAGCAAGGTCTACCAAGGTATAGCAAGGTCTACCAAGGTATAGCAAAGTCCAGCAAGGTCTACCAAGGTATAGCAAGGTCTACCAAGGTATAGCAAAGTCCAGCAAGGTCTACCAAGGTATAGCAAAGTCTACCAAGGTATAGCAGGGTCTACCAAGGTATAGCAGGGTCTACCAGGGTATAGCAGGGTCTACCAAGGTATAGCAGGGTCTACCAAGGTCCAGCAAAGTCTACCAAGGTATAGCAGGGTCTACCAAGGTCCAGCAAAGTCTACCAAGGTATAGCAGGGTGTACCAAGGTATAGCAGGGTCTACCAAGGTATAGCAGGGTCTACCAAGGTATAGCAGGGCCTACCAAGGTATAGCAGGGTCTACCAGGGTATAGCAGGGTCTACCAAGGTCCAGCAAAGTCTACCAAGGTATAGCAGGGTCTACCAAGGTATAGCAGGGTCTACCAAGGTCCAGCAAAGTCTACCAAGGTATAGCAGGGTCTACCAAGGTATAGCAGGGCCTACCAAGGTATAGCAGGGTCTACCAGGGTATAGCAGGGTCTACCAAGGTCCAGCAAAGTCTACCAAGTTATAGCAGGGTCTACCAAGGTATAGCAGGGTCTACCAAGGTATAGCAGGGTATAGCAGGGTCTACCAAGGTCCAGCAAAGTCTACCAAGGTATAGCAAAGTCCAGCAAGGTCTACCAAGGTATAGCAAGGTCTACCAAGGTATAGCAAAGTCCAGCAAGGTCTACCAAGGTATAGCAAGGTCTACCAAGGTATAGCAAAGTCCAGCAAGGTCTACCAAGGTATAGCAAAGTCCAGCAAGGTCTAACAAGGTATAGCAAAGTCCAGCAAGGTCTACCAAGGTATAGCAAGGTCTACCAAGGTCTACCAAGGTATAGCAAGGTCTACCAAGGTATAGCAAGGTCTACCAAGGTATAGCAAAGTCCAGCAAGGTCTACCAAGGTATAGCAAGGTCTACCAAAGTCCAGCAAGGTCTACCAAGGTATAGCAGGGTCTACCAGGGTATAGCAGGGTCTACCAAGGTCCAGCAAAGTCTACCAAGGTATAGCAGGGTCTACCAAGGTATAGCAGGGTCTACCAAGGTCCAGCAAAGTCTACCAAGGTATAGCAGGGTCTACCAAGGTATAGCAGGGCCTACCAAGGTATAGCAGGGTCTACCAGGGTATAGCAGGGTATACCAAGGTCCAGCAAAGTCTACCAAGGTATAGCAGGGTCTACCAAGGTATAGCAAAGTCTACCAAGGTATAGCAGGGTCTACCAAGGTATAGCAGGGTCTACCAGGGTATAGCAGGGTCTACCAAGGTATAGCAGGGTATAGCAGGGTCTACCAAGGTCCAGCAAAGTCTACCAAGGTATAGCAAAGTCCAGCAAGGTCTACCAAGGTATAGCAAGGTCTACCAAGGTATAGCAAAGTCCAGCAAGGTCTACCAAGGTATAGCAAAGTCCAGCAAGGTCTACCAAGGTATAGCAAAGTCCAGCAAGGTCTACCAAGGTATAGCAAAGTCCAGCAAGGTCTACCAAGGTATAGCAAGGTCTACCAAAGTCCAGCAAGGTCTACCAAGGTATAGCAAGGTCTACCAAGGTCTACCAAGGTATAGCAAGGTCTACCAAGGTATAGCAAGGTCTACCAAGGTATAGCAAAGTCCAGCAAGGTCTACCAAGGTATAGCAAGGTCTACCAAAGTCCAGCAAGGTCTACCAAGGTATAGCAGGGTCTACCAGGGTATAGCAGGGTCTACCAAGGTCCAGCAAAGTCTACCAAGGTATAGCAAAGTCCAGCAAGGTCTACCAAGGTATAGCAAGGTCTACCAAGGTATAGCAAAGTCCAGCAAGGTCTACCAAGGTATAGCAAAGTCCAGCAAGGTCTACCAAGGTATAGCAAAGTCCAGCAAGGTCTACCAAGGTATAGCAAAGTCCAGCAAGGTCTACCAAGGTATAGCAAGGTCTACCAAAGTCCAGCAAGGTCTACCAAGGTATAGCAAGGTCTACCAAGGTCTACCAAGGTATAGCAAGGTCTACCAAGGTATAGCAAGGTCTACCAAGGTATAGCAAAGTCCAGCAAGGTCTACCAAGGTATAGCAAGGTCTACCAAAGTCCAGCAAGGTCTACCAAGGTATAGCAGGGTCTACCAGGGTATAGCAGGGTCTACCAAGGTCCAGCAAAGTCTACCAAGTTATAGCAGGGTCTACCAAGGTATAGCAGGGTCTACCAAGGTATAGCAGGGTATAGCAGGGTCTACCAAGGTCCAGCAAAGTCTACCAAGTTATAGCAGGGTCTACCAAGGTATAGCAGGGTCTACCAAGGTATAGCAGGGTATAGCAGGGTCTACCAAGGTCCAGCAAAGTCTACCAAGGTATAGCAAAGTCCAGCAAGGTCTACCAAGGTATAGCAAGGTCTACCAAGGTATAGCAAAGTCCAGCAAGGTCTACCAAGGTATAGCAAAGTCCAGCAAGGTCTACCAAGGTATAGCAAAGTCCAGCAAGGTCTACCAAGGTATAGCAAGGTCTACCAAAGTCCAGCAAGGTCTACCAAGGTATAGCAAGGTCTACCAAGGTCTACCAAGGTATAGCAAGGTCTACCAAGGTATAGCAAGGTCTACCAAAGTCCAGCAAGGTCTACCAAGGTATAGCAGGGTCTACCAGGGTATAGCAGGGTCTACCAAGGTCCAGCAAAGTCTACCAAGGTATAGCAAAGTCCAGCAAGGTGTTCCAAGGTATAGCAAGGTCTACCAAGGTATAGCAAAGTCCAGCAAGGTCTACCAAGGTATAGCAAAGTCCAGCAAGGTCTACCAAGGTATAGCAAAGTCCAGCAAGGTCTACCAAGGTATAGCAAGGTCTACCAAGGTCTACCAAGGTATAGCAAGGTCTACCAAGGTATAGCAAAGTCCAGCAAGGTCTACCAAGGTATAGCAAGGTCTACCAAAGTCCAGCAAGGTCTACCAAGGTATAGCAGGGTCTACCAGGGTATAGCAGGGTCTACCAAGGTCCAGCAAAGTCTACCAAGTTATAGCAGGGTCTACCAAGGTATAGCAGGGTCTACCAAGGTATAGCAGGGTATAGCAGGGTCTACCAAGGTCCAGCAAAGTCTACCAAGGTATAGCAAAGTCCAGCAAGGTCTACCAAGGTATAGCAAGGTCTACCAAGGTATAGCAAAGTCCAGCATGGTCTACCAAGGTATAGCAAGGTCTACCAAGGTATAGCAAGGTCTACCAAGGTATAGCGAGGTCTACCAAGGTATAGCAAGGTCTACCAAGGTATAGCAAAGTCCAGCAAGGTCTACCAAGGTATAGCAAAGTCTACCAAGGTATAGCAGGGTCTACCAAGGTATAGCAGGGTCTACCAAGGTATAGCAGGGTCTACCAGGGTATAGCAGGGTCTACCAAGGTCCAGCAAAGTCTACCAAGGTATAGCAGGGTCTACCAAGGTATAGCAGGGTCTACCAAGGTCCAGCAAAGTCTACCAAGTTATAGCAGGGTCTACCAAGGTATAGCAGGGTCTACCAAGTTATAGCAGGGCCTACCAAGGTATAGCAGGGTCTACCAGGGTATAGCAGGGTATACCAAGGTCCAGCAAAGTCTACCAAGGTATAGCAGGGTCTACCAAGGTATAGCAAAGTCTACCAAGGTATAGCAGGGTCTACCAGGGTATAGCAGGGTCTACCAAGGTCCAGCAAAGTCTACCAAGTTATAGCAGGGTCTACCAAGGTATAGCAGGGTCTACCAAGGTATAGCAAAGTCCAGCAAGGTCTACCAAGGTATAGCAAGGTCTACCAAGGTATAGCAAAGTCCAGCAAGGTCTACCAAGGTATAGCAAGGTCTACCAAGGTATAGCAAGGTCTACCAAGGTATAGCAAAGTCCAGCAAGGTCTACCAAGGTATAGCAAGGTCTACCAAGGTATAGCAAAGTCCAGCAAGGTCTACCAAGGTATAGCAAGGTCTACCAAGGTATAGCAAAGTCCAGCAAGGTCTACCAAGGTATAGCAAAGTCTACCAAGGTATAGCAGGGTCTACCAAGGTATAGCAGGGTCTACCAGGGTATAGCAGGGTCTACCAAGGTATAGCAGGGTCTACCAAGGTCCAGCAAAGTCTACCAAGGTATAGCAGGGTCTACCAAGGTCCAGCAAAGTCTACCAAGGTATAGCAGGGTGTACCAAGGTATAGCAGGGTCTACCAAGGTATAGCAGGGTCTACCAAGGTATAGCAGGGCCTACCAAGGTATAGCAGGGTCTACCAGGGTATAGCAGGGTCTACCAAGGTCCAGCAAAGTCTACCAAGGTATAGCAGGGTCTACCAAGGTATAGCAGGGTCTACCAAGGTCCAGCAAAGTCTACCAAGGTATAGCAGGGTCTACCAAGGTATAGCAGGGCCTACCAAGGTATAGCAGGGTCTACCAGGGTATAGCAGGGTCTACCAAGGTCCAGCAATGTCTACCAAGTTATAGCAGGGTCTACCAAGGTATAGCAGGGTCTACCAAGGTATAGCAGGGTATAGCAGGGTCTACCAAGGTCCAGCAAAGTCTACCAAGGTATAGCAAAGTCCAGCAAGGTCTACCAAGGTATAGCAAGGTCTACCAAGGTATAGCAAAGTCCAGCAAGGTCTACCAAGGTATAGCAAGGTCTACCAAGGTATAGCAAAGTCCAGCAAGGTCTACCAAGGTATAGCAAAGTCCAGCAAGGTCTAACAAGGTATAGCAAAGTCCAGCAAGGTCTACCAAGGTATAGCAAGGTCTACCAAGGTCTACCAAGGTATAGCAAGGTCTACCAAGGTATAGCAAGGTCTACCAAGGTATAGCAAAGTCCAGCAAGGTCTACCAAGGTATAGCAAGGTCTACCAAAGTCCAGCAAGGTCTACCAAGGTATAGCAGGGTCTACCAGGGTATAGCAGGGTCTACCAAGGTCCAGCAAAGTCTACCAAGGTATAGCAGGGTCTACCAAGGTATAGCAGGGTCTACCAAGGTCCAGCAAAGTCTACCAAGGTATAGCAGGGTCTACCAAGGTATAGCAGGGCCTACCAAGGTATAGCAGGGTCTACCAGGGTATAGCAGGGTATACCAAGGTCCAGCAAAGTCTACCAAGGTATAGCAGGGTCTACCAAGGTATAGCAAAGTCTACCAAGGTATAGCAGGGTCTACCAAGGTATAGCAGGGTCTACCAGGGTATAGCAGGGTCTACCAAGGTATAGCAGGGTATAGCAGGGTCTACCAAGGTCCAGCAAAGTCTACCAAGGTATAGCAAAGTCCAGCAAGGTCTACCAAGGTATAGCAAGGTCTACCAAGGTATAGCAAAGTCCAGCAAGGTCTACCAAGGTATAGCAAAGTCCAGCAAGGTCTACCAAGGTATAGCAAAGTCCAGCAAGGTCTACCAAGGTATAGCAAGGTCTACCAAAGTCCAGCAAGGTCTACCAAGGTATAGCAAGGTCTACCAAGGTCTACCAAGGTATAGCAAGGTCTACCAAGGTATAGCAAGGTCTACCAAGGTATAGCAAAGTCCAGCAAGGTCTACCAAGGTATAGCAAGGTCTACCAAAGTCCAGCAAGGTCTACCAAGGTATAGCAGGGTCTACCAGGGTATAGCAGGGTCTACCAAGGTCCAGCAAAGTCTACCAAGGTATAGCAAAGTCCAGCAAGGTCTACCAAGGTATAGCAAGGTCTACCAAGGTATAGCAAAGTCCAGCAAGGTCTACCAAGGTATAGCAAGGTCTACCAAGGTATAGCAAAGTCCAGCAAGGTCTACCAAGGTATAGCAAAGTCCAGCAAGATCTAACAAGGTATAGCAAAGTCCAGCAAGGTCTACCAAGGTATAGCAAGGTCTACCAAAGTCCAGCAAGGTCTACCAAGGTATAGCAAGGTCTACCAAGGTCTACCAAGGTATAACAAGGTCTACCAAGGTATAGCAAGGTCTACCAAGGTATAGCAAAGTCCAGCAAGGTCTACCAAGGTATAGCAAGGTCTACCAAAGTCCAGCAAGGTCTACCAAGGTATAGCAGGGTCTACCAGGGTATAGCAGGGTCTACCAAGGTCCAGCAAAGTCTACCAAGGTATAGCAGGGTCTACCAAGGTATAGCAGGGTCTACCAAGGTCCAGCAAAGTCTACCAAGGTATAGCAGGGTCTACCAAGGTATAGCAGGGCCTACCAAGGTATAGCAGGGTCTACCAGGGTATAGCAGGGTATACCAAGGTCCAGCAAAGTCTACCAAGGTATAGCAGGGTCTACCAAGGTATAGCAGGGTCTACCAAGGTCCAGCAAAGTCTACCAAGGTATAGCAGGGTCTACCAAGGTCCAGCAAAGTCTACCAAGGTATAGCAGGGTGTACCAAGGTATAGCAGGGTCTACCAAGGTATAGCAGGGTCTACCAAGGTATAGCAGGGCCTACCAAGGTATAGCAGGGTCTACCAGGGTATAGCAGGGTCTACCAAGGTCCAGCAAAGTCTACCAAGGTATAGCAGGGTCTACCAAGGTATAGCAGGGTCTACCAAGGTCCAGCAAAGTCTACCAAGGTATAGCAGGGTCTACCAAGGTATAGCAGGGCCTACCAAGGTATAGCAGGGTCTACCAGGGTATAGCAGGGTCTACCAAGGTCCAGCAAAGTCTACCAAGTTATAGCAGGGTCTACCAAGGTATAGCAGGGTCTACCAAGGTATAGCAGGGTATAGCAGGGTCTACCAAGGTCCAGCAAAGTCTACCAAGGTATAGCAAAGTCCAGCAAGGTCTACCAAGGTATAGCAAGGTCTACCAAGGTATAGCAAAGTCCAGCAAGGTCTACCAAGGTATAGCAAGGTCTACCAAGGTATAGCAAAGTCCAGCAAGGTCTACCAAGGTATAGCAAAGTCCAGCAAGGTCTAACAAGGTATAGCAAAGTCC
This sequence comes from Trichomycterus rosablanca, assembly GCF_030014385.1. Taxonomy (NCBI): domain Eukaryota; kingdom Metazoa; phylum Chordata; class Actinopteri; order Siluriformes; family Trichomycteridae; genus Trichomycterus; species Trichomycterus rosablanca. Next base: position 83,015 of record NW_026947005.1, on the reverse strand, counting down.
AGCAAGGTCTACCAAGGTATAGCAAGGTCTACCAAGGTCTACCAAGGTATAGCAAGGTCTACCAAGGTATAGCAAGGTCTACCAAGGTATAGCAAAGTCCAGCAAGGTCTACCAAGGTATAGCAAGGTCTACCAAAGTCCAGCAAGGTCTACCAAGGTATAGCAGGGTCTACCAGGGTATAGCAGGGTCTACCAAGGTCCAGCAAAGTCTACCAAGGTATAGCAGGGTCTACCAAGGTATAGCAGGGTCTACCAAGGTCCAGCAAAGTCTACCAAGGTATAGCAGGGTCTACCAAGGTATAGCAGGGCCTACCAAGGTATAGCAGGGTCTACCAGGGTATAGCAGGGTATACCAAGGTCCAGCAAAGTCTACCAAGGTATAGCAGGGTCTACCAAGGTATAGCAAAGTCTACCAAGGTATAGCAGGGTCTACCAAGGTATAGCAGGGTCTACCAGGGTATAGCAGGGTCTACCAAGGTATAGCAGGGTATAGCAGGGTCTACCAAGGTCCAGCAAAGTCTACCAAGGTATAGCAAAGTCCAGCAAGGTCTACCAAGGTATAGCAAGGTCTACCAAGGTATAGCAAAGTCCAGCAAGGTCTACCAAGGTATAGCAAAGTCCAGCAAGGTCTACCAAGGTATAGCAAAGTCCAGCAAGGTCTACCAAGGTATAGCAAAGTCCAGCAAGGTCTACCAAGGTATAGCAAGGTCTACCAAAGTCCAGCAAGGTCTACCAAGGTATAGCAAGGTCTACCAAGGTCTACCAAGGTATAGCAAGGTCTACCAAGGTATAGCAAGGTCTACCAAGGTATAGCAAAGTCCAGCAAGGTCTACCAAGGTATAGCAAGGTCTACCAAAGTCCAGCAAGGTCTACCAAGGTATAGCAGGGTCTACCAGGGTATAGCAGGGTCTACCAAGGTCCAGCAAAGTCTACCAAGGTATAGCAAAGTCCAGCAAGGTCTACCAAGGTATAGCAAGGTCTACCAAGGTATAGCAAAGTCCAGCAAGGTCTACCAAGGTATAGCAAAGTCCAGCAAGGTCTACCAAGGTATAGCAAAGTCCAGCAAGGTCTACCAAGGTATAGCAAAGTCCAGCAAGGTCTACCAAGGTATAGCAAGGTCTACCAAAGTCCAGCAAGGTCTACCAAGGTATAGCAAGGTCTACCAAGGTCTACCAAGGTATAGCAAGGTCTACCAAGGTATAGCAAGGTCTACCAAGGTATAGCAAAGTCCAGCAAGGTCTACCAAGGTATAGCAAGGTCTACCAAAGTCCAGCAAGGTCTACCAAGGTATAGCAGGGTCTACCAGGGTATAGCAGGGTCTACCAAGGTCCAGCAAAGTCTACCAAGTTATAGCAGGGTCTACCAAGGTATAGCAGGGTCTACCAAGGTATAGCAGGGTATAGCAGGGTCTACCAAGGTCCAGCAAAGTCTACCAAGTTATAGCAGGGTCTACCAAGGTATAGCAGGGTCTACCAAGGTATAGCAGGGTATAGCAGGGTCTACCAAGGTCCAGCAAAGTCTACCAAGGTATAGCAAAGTCCAGCAAGGTCTACCAAGGTATAGCAAGGTCTACCAAGGTATAGCAAAGTCCAGCAAGGTCTACCAAGGTATAGCAAAGTCCAGCAAGGTCTACCAAGGTATAGCAAAGTCCAGCAAGGTCTACCAAGGTATAGCAAGGTCTACCAAAGTCCAGCAAGGTCTACCAAGGTATAGCAAGGTCTACCAAGGTCTACCAAGGTATAGCAAGGTCTACCAAGGTATAGCAAGGTCTACCAAAGTCCAGCAAGGTCTACCAAGGTATAGCAGGGTCTACCAGGGTATAGCAGGGTCTACCAAGGTCCAGCAAAGTCTACCAAGGTATAGCAAAGTCCAGCAAGGTGTTCCAAGGTATAGCAAGGTCTACCAAGGTATAGCAAAGTCCAGCAAGGTCTACCAAGGTATAGCAAAGTCCAGCAAGGTCTACCAAGGTATAGCAAAGTCCAGCAAGGTCTACCAAGGTATAGCAAGGTCTACCAAGGTATAGCAAGGTCTACCAAGGTATAGCAAAGTCCAGCAAGGTCTACCAAGGTATAGCAAGGTCTACCAAAGTCCAGCAAGGTCTACCAAGGTATAGCAGGGTCTACCAGGGTATAGCAGGGTCTACCAAGGTCCAGCAAAGTCTACCAAGTTATAGCAGGGTCTACCAAGGTATAGCAGGGTCTACCAAGGTATAGCAGGGTATAGCAGGGTCTACCAAGGTCCAGCAAAGTCTACCAAGGTATAGCAAAGTCCAGCAAGGTCTACCAAGGTATAGCAAGGTCTACCAAGGTATAGCAAAGTCCAGCATGGTCTACCAAGGTATAGCAAGGTCTACCAAGGTATAGCAAGGTCTACCAAGGTATAGCGAGGTCTACCAAGGTATAGCAAGGTCTACCAAGGTATAGCAAAGTCCAGCAAGGTCTACCAAGGTATAGCAAAGTCTACCAAGGTATAGCAGGGTCTACCAAGGTATAGCAGGGTCTACCAAGGTATAGCAGGGTCTACCAGGGTATAGCAGGGTCTACCAAGGTCCAGCAAAGTCTACCAAGGTATAGCAGGGTCTACCAAGGTATAGCAGGGTCTACCAAGGTCCAGCAAAGTCTACCAAGTTATAGCAGGGTCTACCAAGGTATAGCAGGGTCTACCAAGTTATAGCAGGGCCTACCAAGGTATAGCAGGGTCTACCAGGGTATAGCAGGGTATACCAAGGTCCAGCAAAGTCTACCAAGGTATAGCAGGGTCTACCAAGGTATAGCAAAGTCTACCAAGGTATAGCAGGGTCTACCAGGGTATAGCAGGGTCTACCAAGGTCCAGCAAAGTCTACCAAGTTATAGCAGGGTCTACCAAGGTATAGCAGGGTCTACCAAGGTATAGCAAAGTCCAGCAAGGTCTACCAAGGTATAGCAAGGTCTACCAAGGTATAGCAAAGTCCAGCAAGGTCTACCAAGGTATAGCAAGGTCTACCAAGGTATAGCAAGGTCTACCAAGGTATAGCAAAGTCCAGCAAGGTCTACCAAGGTATAGCAAGGTCTACCAAGGTATAGCAAAGTCCAGCAAGGTCTACCAAGGTATAGCAAGGTCTACCAAGGTATAGCAAAGTCCAGCAAGGTCTACCAAGGTATAGCAAAGTCTACCAAGGTATAGCAGGGTCTACCAAGGTATAGCAGGGTCTACCAGGGTATAGCAGGGTCTACCAAGGTATAGCAGGGTCTACCAAGGTCCAGCAAAGTCTACCAAGGTATAGCAGGGTCTACCAAGGTCCAGCAAAGTCTACCAAGGTATAGCAGGGTGTACCAAGGTATAGCAGGGTCTACCAAGGTATAGCAGGGTCTACCAAGGTATAGCAGGGCCTACCAAGGTATAGCAGGGTCTACCAGGGTATAGCAGGGTCTACCAAGGTCCAGCAAAGTCTACCAAGGTATAGCAGGGTCTACCAAGGTATAGCAGGGTCTACCAAGGTCCAGCAAAGTCTACCAAGGTATAGCAGGGTCTACCAAGGTATAGCAGGGCCTACCAAGGTATAGCAGGGTCTACCAGGGTATAGCAGGGTCTACCAAGGTCCAGCAATGTCTACCAAGTTATAGCAGGGTCTACCAAGGTATAGCAGGGTCTACCAAGGTATAGCAGGGTATAGCAGGGTCTACCAAGGTCCAGCAAAGTCTACCAAGGTATAGCAAAGTCCAGCAAGGTCTACCAAGGTATAGCAAGGTCTACCAAGGTATAGCAAAGTCCAGCAAGGTCTACCAAGGTATAGCAAGGTCTACCAAGGTATAGCAAAGTCCAGCAAGGTCTACCAAGGTATAGCAAAGTCCAGCAAGGTCTAACAAGGTATAGCAAAGTCCAGCAAGGTCTACCAAGGTATAGCAAGGTCTACCAAGGTCTACCAAGGTATAGCAAGGTCTACCAAGGTATAGCAAGGTCTACCAAGGTATAGCAAAGTCCAGCAAGGTCTACCAAGGTATAGCAAGGTCTACCAAAGTCCAGCAAGGTCTACCAAGGTATAGCAGGGTCTACCAGGGTATAGCAGGGTCTACCAAGGTCCAGCAAAGTCTACCAAGGTATAGCAGGGTCTACCAAGGTATAGCAGGGTCTACCAAGGTCCAGCAAAGTCTACCAAGGTATAGCAGGGTCTACCAAGGTATAGCAGGGCCTACCAAGGTATAGCAGGGTCTACCAGGGTATAGCAGGGTATACCAAGGTCCAGCAAAGTCTACCAAGGTATAGCAGGGTCTACCAAGGTATAGCAAAGTCTACCAAGGTATAGCAGGGTCTACCAAGGTATAGCAGGGTCTACCAGGGTATAGCAGGGTCTACCAAGGTATAGCAGGGTATAGCAGGGTCTACCAAGGTCCAGCAAAGTCTACCAAGGTATAGCAAAGTCCAGCAAGGTCTACCAAGGTATAGCAAGGTCTACCAAGGTATAGCAAAGTCCAGCAAGGTCTACCAAGGTATAGCAAAGTCCAGCAAGGTCTACCAAGGTATAGCAAAGTCCAGCAAGGTCTACCAAGGTATAGCAAAGTCCAGCAAGGTCTACCAAGGTATAGCAAGGTCTACCAAAGTCCAGCAAGGTCTACCAAGGTATAGCAAGGTCTACCAAGGTCTACCAAGGTATAGCAAGGTCTACCAAGGTATAGCAAGGTCTACCAAGGTATAGCAAAGTCCAGCAAGGTCTACCAAGGTATAGCAAGGTCTACCAAAGTCCAGCAAGGTCTACCAAGGTATAGCAGGGTCTACCAGGGTATAGCAGGGTCTACCAAGGTCCAGCAAAGTCTACCAAGGTATAGCAAAGTCCAGCAAGGTCTACCAAGGTATAGCAAGGTCTACCAAGGTATAGCAAAGTCCAGCAAGGTCTACCAAGGTATAGCAAGGTCTACCAAGGTATAGCAAAGTCCAGCAAGGTCTACCAAGGTATAGCAAAGTCCAGCAAGGTCTAACAAGGTATAGCAAAGTCCAGCAAGGTCTACCAAGGTATAGCAAGGTCTACCAAAGTCCAGCAAGGTCTACCAAGGTATAGCAAGGTCTACCAAGGTCTACCAAGGTATAGCAAGGTCTACCAAGGTATAGCAAGGTCTACCAAGGTATAGCAAAGTCCAGCAAGGTCTACCAAGGTATAGCAAGGTCTACCAAAGTCCAGCAAGGTCTACCAAGGTATAGCAGGGTCTACCAGGGTATAGCAGGGTCTACCAAGGTCCAGCAAAGTCTACCAAGGTATAGCAGGGTCTACCAAGGTATAGCAGGGTCTACCAAGGTCCAGCAAAGTCTACCAAGGTATAGCAGGGTCTACCAAGGTATAGCAGGGCCTACCAAGGTATAGCAGGGTCTACCAGGGTATAGCAGGGTATACCAAGGTCCAGCAAAGTCTACCAAGGTATAGCAGGGTCTACCAAGGTATAGCAAAGTCTACCAAGGTATAGCAGGGTCTACCAGGGTATAGCAGGGTCTACCAAGGTATAGCAGGGTATAGCAGGGTCTACCAAGGTCCAGCAAAGTCTACCAAGGTATAGCAAAGTCCAGCAAGGTCTACCAAGGTATAGCAAGGTCTACCAAGGTATAGCAAAGTCCAGCAAGGTCTACCAAGGTATAGCAAGGTCTACCAAGGTATAGCAAAGTCCAGCAAGGTCTACCAAGGTATAGCAAAGTCCAGCAAGGTCTACCAAGGTATAGCAAAGTCCAGCAAGGTCTACCAAGGTATAGCAAAGTCCAGCAAGGTCTACCAAGGTATAGCAAGGTCTACCAAAGTCCAGCAAGGTCTACCAAGGTATAGCAAGGTCTACCAAGGTCTACCAAGGTATAGCAAGGTCTACCAAGGTATAGCAAGGTCTACCAAGGTATAGCAAAGTCCAGCAAGGTCTACCAAGGTATAGCAGGGTCTACCAAGGTCCAGCAAAGTCTACCAAGTTATAGCAGGGTCTACCAAGGTATAGCAGGGTCTACCAAGGTATAGCAGGGTATAGCAGGGTCTACCAAGGTCCAGCAAAGTCTACCAAGGTATAGCAGGGTCTACCAAGGTCCAGCAAAGTCTACCAAGGTATAGCAGGGTCTACCAAGGTATAGCAGGGTCTACCAAGGTATAGCAGGGCCTACCAAGGTATAGCAGGGTCTACCAGGGTATAGCAGGGTCTACCAAGGTCCAGCAAAGTCTACCAAGGTATAGCAGGGTCTACCAAGGTATAGCAAAGTCTACCAAGGTATAGAAGGGTCTACCAGGGTATAGCAGGGTCTACCAAGGTCCAGCAAAGTCTACCAAGTTATAGCAGGGTCTACCAAGGTATAGCAGGGTCTACCAAGGTATATCAGGGTATAGCAGGGTCTACCAAGGTCCAGCAAAGTCTACCAAGGTATAGCAAGGTCTACCAAGGTATAGCAAGGTCTACCAAGGTATAGCAAGGTCTACCAAGGTATAGCAAGGTCTACCAAGGTATAGCAAGGTCTACCAAGGTATAGCAAAGTCCAGCAAGGTCTACCAAGGTATAGCAAGGTCTACCAAGGTATAGCAAGGTCTACCAAGGTATAGCAAGGTCTACCAAGGTATAGCAAGGTCTACCAAGGTATAGCAAGGTCTACCAAGGTATAGCAAGGTCTACCAAGGTATAGCAAAGTCCAGCAAGGTCTACCAAGGTATAGCAAGGTCTACCAAGGTATAGCAAGGTCTACCAAGGTCTACCAAGGTATAGCAAAGTCCAGCAGGGTCTACCAAGGTATAGCAAGGTCTACCAAGGTATAGCAAAGTCCAGCAAGGTCTACCAAGGTATAGCAGGGTCTACCAAGGTATAGCAGGGTCTACCAAGGTATAGCAGGGTCTACCAGGGTATAGCAGGGTCTACCAAGGTCCAGCAAAGTCTACCAAGGTATAGCAGGGTCTACCAAGGTATAGCAGGGTCTACCAAGGTCCAGCAAAGTCTACCAAGGTATAGCAGGGTCTACCAAGTTATAGCAGGGCCTACCAAGGTATAGCAGGGTCTACCAGGGTATAGCAGGGTATACCAAGGTCCAGCAAAGTCTACCAAGGTATAGCAGGGTCTACCAAGGTATAGCAAAGTCTACCAAGGTATAGCAGGGTCTACCAGGGTATAGCAGGGTCTACCAAGGTCCAGCAAAGTCTACCAAGTTATAGCAGGGTCTACCAAGGTATAGCAGGGTCTACCAAGGTATAGCAGGGTATAGCAGGGTCTACCAAGGTATAGCAAGGTCTACCAAGGTATAGCAAAGTCCAGCAAGGTCTACCAAGGTATAGCAAGGTCTACCAAGGTATAGCAAAGTCCAGCAAGGTCTACCAAGGTATAGCAAAGTCCAGCAAGGTCTACCAAGGTATAGCAAAGTCCAGCAAGGTCTACCAAGGTATAGCAAGGTCTACCAAGGTATAGCAAGGTCTACCAAGGTATAGCAAAGTCCAGCAAGGTCTACCAAGGTATAGCAAGGTCTACCAAAGTCCAGCAAAGTCTACCAAGTTATAGCAGGGTCTACCAAGGTATAGCAGGGTCTACCAAGGTATAGCAGGGTATAGCAGGGTCTACCAAGGTCCAGCAAAGTCTACCAAGGTATAGCAAAGTCCAGCAAGGTCTACCAAGGTATAGCAAGGTCTACCAAGGTATAGCAAAGTCCAGCATGGTCTACCAAGGTATAGCAAGGTCTACCAAGGTATAGCAAGGTCTACCAAGGTATAGCGAGGTCTACCAAGGTATAGCAAGGTCTACCAAGGTATAGCAAAGTCCAGCAAGGTCTACCAAGGTATAGCAAAGTCTACCAAGGTATAGCAGGGTCTACCAAGGTATAGCAGGGTCTACCAGGGTATAGCAGGGTCTACCAAGGTCCAGCAAAGTCTACCAAGGTATAGCAGGGTCTACCAAGGTATAGCAGGGTCTACCAAGGTCCAGCAAAGTCTACCAAGTTATAGCAGGGTCTACCAAGGTATAGCAGGGTCTACCAAGTTATAGCAGGGCCTACCAAGGTATAGCAGGGTCTACCAGGGTATAGCAGGGTATACCAAGGTCCAGCAAAGTCTACCAAGGTATAGCAGGGTCTACCAAGGTATAGCAAAGTCTACCAAGGTATAGCAGGGTCTACCAGGGTATAGCAGGGTCTACCAAGGTCCAGCAAAGTCTACCAAGTTATAGCAGGGTCTACCAAGGTATAGCAGGGTCTACCAAGGTATAGCAAAGTCCAGCAAGGTCTACCAAGGTATAGCAAGGTCTACCAAGGTATAGCAAAGTCCAGCAAGGTCTACCAAGGTATAGCAAGGTCTACCAAGGTATAGCAAGGTCTACCAAGGTATAGCAAAGTCCAGCAAGGTCTACCAAGGTATAGCAAGGTCTACCAAGGTATAGCAAAGTCCAGCAAGGTCTACCAAGGTATAGCAAGGTCTACCAAGGTATAGCAAAGTCCAGCAAGGTCTACCAAGGTATAGCAAAGTCTACCAAGGTATAGCAGGGTCTACCAAGGTATAGCAGGGTCTACCAGGGTATAGCAGGGTCTACCAAGGTATAGCAGGGTCTACCAAGGTCCAGCAAAGTCTACCAAGGTATAGCAGGGTCTACCAAGGTCCAGCAAAGTCTACCAAGGTATAGCAGGGTGTACCAAGGTATAGCAGGGTCTACCAAGGTATAGCAGGGTCTACCAAGGTATAGCAGGGCCTACCAAGGTATAGCAGGGTCTACCAGGGTATAGCAGGGTCTACCAAGGTCCAGCAAAGTCTACCAAGGTATAGCAGGGTCTACCAAGGTATAGCAGGGTCTACCAAGGTCCAGCAAAGTCTACCAAGGTATAGCAGGGTCTACCAAGGTATAGCAGGGCCTACCAAGGTATAGCAGGGTCTACCAGGGTATAGCAGGGTCTACCAAGGTCCAGCAAAGTCTACCAAGTTATAGCAGGGTCTACCAAGGTATAGCAGGGTCTACCAAGGTATAGCAGGGTATAGCAGGGTCTACCAAGGTCCAGCAAAGTCTACCAAGGTATAGCAAAGTCCAGCAAGGTCTACCAAGGTATAGCAAGGTCTACCAAGGTATAGCAAAGTCCAGCAAGGTCTACCAAGGTATAGCAAGGTCTACCAAGGTATAGCAAAGTCCAGCAAGGTCTACCAAGGTATAGCAAAGTCCAGCAAGGTCTAACAAGGTATAGCAAAGTCCAGCAAGGTCTACCAAGGTATAGCAAGGTCTACCAAGGTCTACCAAGGTATAGCAAGGTCTACCAAGGTATAGCAAGGTCTACCAAGGTATAGCAAAGTCCAGCAAGGTCTACCAAGGTATAGCAAGGTCTACCAAAGTCCAGCAAGGTCTACCAAGGTATAGCAGGGTCTACCAGGGTATAGCAGGGTCTACCAAGGTCCAGCAAAGTCTACCAAGGTATAGCAGGGTCTACCAAGGTATAGCAGGGTCTACCAAGGTCCAGCAAAGTCTACCAAGGTATAGCAGGGTCTACCAAGGTATAGCAGGGCCTACCAAGGTATAGCAGGGTCTACCAGGGTATAGCAGGGTATACCAAGGTCCAGCAAAGTCTACCAAGGTATAGCAGGGTCTACCAAGGTATAGCAAAGTCTACCAAGGTATAGCAGGGTCTACCAAGGTATAGCAGGGTCTACCAGGGTATAGCAGGGTCTACCAAGGTATAGCAGGGTATAGCAGGGTCTACCAAGGTCCAGCAAAGTCTACCAAGGTATAGCAAAGTCCAGCAAGGTCTACCAAGGTATAGCAAGGTCTACCAAGGTATAGCAAAGTCCAGCAAGGTCTACCAAGGTATAGCAAAGTCCAGCAAGGTCTACCAAGGTATAGCAAAGTCCAGCAAGGTCTACCAAGGTATAGCAAAGTCCAGCAAGGTCTACCAAGGTATAGCAAGGTCTACCAAAGTCCAGCAAGGTCTACCAAGGTATAGCAAGGTCTACCAAGGTCTACCAAGGTATAGCAAGGTCTACCAAGGTATAGCAAGGTCTACCAAGGTATAGCAAAGTCCAGCAAGGTCTACCAAGGTATAGCAAGGTCTACCAAAGTCCAGCAAGGTCTACCAAGGTATAGCAGGGTCTACCAGGGTATAGCAGGGTCTACCAAGGTCCAGCAAAGTCTACCAAGGTATAGCAAAGTCCAGCAAGGTCTACCAAGGTATAGCAAGGTCTACCAAGGTATAGCAAAGTCCAGCAAGGTCTACCAAGGTATAGCAAAGTCCAGCAAGGTCTACCAAGGTATAGCAAAGTCCAGCAAGGTCTACCAAGGTATAGCAAAGTCCAGCAAGGTCTACCAAGGTATAGCAAGGTCTACCAAAGTCCAGCAAGGTCTACCAAGGTATAGCAAGGTCTACCAAGGTCTACCAAGGTATAGCAAGGTCTACCAAGGTATAGCAAGGTCTACCAAGGTATAGCAAAGTCCAGCAAGGTCTACCAAGGTATAGCAAGGTCTACCAAAGTCCAGCAAGGTCTACCAAGGTATAGCAGGGTCTACCAGGGTATAGCAGGGTCTACCAAGGTCCAGCAAAGTCTACCAAGTTATAGCAGGGTCTACCAAGGTATAGCAGGGTCTACCAAGGTATAGCAGGGTATAGCAGGGTCTACCAAGGTCCAGCAAAGTCTACCAAGTTATAGCAGGGTCTACCAAGGTATAGCAGGGTCTACCAAGGTATAGCAGGGTATAGCAGGGTCTACCAAGGTCCAGCAAAGTCTACCAAGGTATAGCAAAGTCCAGCAAGGTCTACCAAGGTATAGCAAGGTCTACCAAGGTATAGCAAAGTCCAGCAAGGTCTACCAAGGTATAGCAAAGTCCAGCAAGGTCTACCAAGGTATAGCAAAGTCCAGCAAGGTCTACCAAGGTATAGCAAAGTCCAGCAAGGTCTACCAAGGTATAGCAAGGTCTACCAAAGTCCAGCAAGGTCTACCAAGGTATAGCAAGGTCTACCAAGGTCTACCAAGGTATAGCAAGGTCTACCAAGGTATAGCAAGGTCTACCAAAGTCCAGCAAGGTCTACCAAGGTATAGCAGGGTCTACCAGGGTATAGCAGGGTCTACCAAGGTCCAGCAAAGTCTACCAAGGTATAGCAAAGTCCAGCAAGGTGTTCCAAGGTATAGCAAGGTCTACCAAGGTATAGCAAAGTCCAGCAAGGTCTACCAAGGTATAGCAAAGTCCAGCAAGGTCTACCAAGGTATAGCAAAGTCCAGCAAGGTCTACCAAGGTATAGCAAAGTCCAGCAAGGTCTACCAAGGTATAGCAAAGTCCAGCAAGGTCTACCAAGGTATAGCAAGGTCTACCAAAGTCCAGCAAGGTCTACCAAGGTATAGCAAGGTCTACCAAGGTCTACCAAGGTATAGCAAGGTCTACCAAGGTATAGCAAGGTCTACCAAGGTCTACCAAGGTATAGCAAAGTCCAGCAGGGTCTACCAAGGTATAGCAAGGTCTACCAAGGTATAGCAAAGTCCAGCAAGGTCTACCAAGGTATAGCACGGTCTACCAAGGTATAGCAAAGTCCAGCAAGGTCTACCAAGGTATAGCAAGGTCTACCAAGGTATAGCAAAGTCCAGCAAGGTCTACCAAGGTATAGCAAAGTCTACCAAGGTATAGCAGGGTCTACCAAGGTATAGCAGGGTCTACCAAGGTATAGCAGGGTCTACCAGGGTATAGCAGGGTCTACCAAGGTCCAGCAAAGTCTACCAAGGTATATCAGGGTCTACCAAGGTATAGCAGGGTCTACCAAGGTCCAGCAAAGTCTACCAAGTTATAGCAGGGTCTACCAAGGTATAGCAGGGTCTACCAAGTTATAGCAGGGCCTACCAAGGTATAGCAGGGTCTACCAGGGTATAGCAGGGTATACCAAGGTCCAGCAAAGTCTACCAAGGTATAGCAGGGTCTACCAAGGTATAGCAAAGTCTACCAAGGTATAGCAGGGTCTACCAGGGTATAGCAGGGTCTACCAAGGTCCAGCAAAGTCTACCAAGTTATAGCAGGGTCTACCAAGGTATAGCAGGGTCTACCAAGGTATAGCAGGGTATAGCAGGGTCTACCAAGGTATAGCAAGGTCTACCAAGGTATAGCAAAGTCCAGCAAGGTCTACCAAGGTATAGCAAGGTCTACCAAGGTATAGCAAAGTCCAGCAAGGTCTACCAAGGTATAGCAAGGTCTACCAAGGTATAGCAAGGTCTACCAAGGTATAGCAAAGTCCAGCAAGGTCTACCAAGGTATAGCAAGGTCTACCAAGGTATAGCAAGGTCTACCAAGGTCTACCAAGGTATAGCAAAGTCCAGCAGGGTCTACCAAGGTATAGCAAGGTCTACCAAGGTATAGCAAAGTCCAGCAAGGTCTACCAAGGTATAGCAAGGTCTACCAAGGTATAGCAAAGTCCAGCAAGGTCTACCAAGGTATAGCAAGGTCTACCAAGGTATAGCAAAGTCCAGCAAGGTCTACCAAGGTATAGCAAAGTCTACCAAGGTATAGCAGGGTCTACCAAGGTATAGCAGGGTCTACCAGGGTATAGCAGGGTCTACCAAGGTATAGCAGGGTCTACCAAGGTCCAGCAAAGTCTACCAAGGTATAGCAGGGTCTACCAAGGTCCAGCAAAGTCTACCAAGGTATAGCAGGGTGTACCAAGGTATAGCAGGGTCTACCAAGGTATAGCAGGGTCTACCAAGGTATAGCAGGGCCTACCAAGGTATAGCAGGGTCTACCAGGGTATAGCAGGGTCTACCAAGGTCCAGCAAAGTCTACCAAGGTATAGCAGGGTCTACCAAGGTATAGCAGGGTCTACCAAGGTCCAGCAAAGTCTACCAAGGTATAGCAGGGTCTACCAAGGTATAGCAGGGCCTACCAAGGTATAGCAGGGTCTACCAGGGTATAGCAGGGTCTACCAAGGTCCAGCAAAGTCTACCAAGTTATAGCAGGGTCTACCAAGGTATAGCAGGGTCTACCAAGGTATAGCAGGGTATAGCAGGGTCTACCAAGGTCCAGCAAAGTCTACCAAGTTATAGCAAAGTCCAGCAAGGTCTACCAAGGTATAGCAAGGTCTACCAAGGTATAGCAAAGTCCAGCAAGGTCTACCAAGGTATAGCAAGGTCTACCAAGGTATAGCAAAGTCCAGCAAGGTCTACCAAGGTATAGCAAAGTCCAGCAAGGTCTACCAAGGTATAGCAGGGTCTACCAGGGTATAGCAGGGTCTACCAAGGTCCAGCAAAGTCTACCAAGTTATAGCAGGGTCTACCAAGGTATAGCAGGGTCTACCAAGGTATAGCAGGGTATAGCAGGGTCTACCAAGGTCCAGCAAAGTCTACCAAGGTATAGCAGGGTCTACCAAGGTCCAGCAAAGTCTACCAAGGTATAGCAGGGTATACCAAGGTATAGCAGGGTCTACCAAGGTATAGCAGGGCCTACCAAGGTATAGCAGGGTCTACCAGGGTATAGCAGGGTCTACCAAGGTCCAGCAAAGTCTACCAAGGTATAGCAGGGTCTACCAAGGTATAGCAAAGTCTACCAAGGTATAGAAGGGTCTACCAGGGTATAGCAGGGTCTACCAAGGTCCAGCAAAGTCTACCAAGTTATAGCAGGGTCTACCAAGGTATAGCAGGGTCTACCAAGGTATATCAGGGTATAGCAGGGTCTACCAAGGTCCAGCAAAGTCTACCAAGGTATAGCAAGGTCTACCAAGGTATAGCAAGGTCTACCAAGGTATAGCAAGGTCTACCAAGGTATAGCAAGGTCTACCAAGGTATAGCAAGGTCTACCAAGGTATAGCAAAGTCCAGCAAGGTCTACCAAGGTATAGCAAGGTCTACCAAGGTATAGCAAGGTCTACCAAGGTATAGCAAGGTCTACCAAGGTATAGCAAGGTCTACCAAGGTATAGCAAGGTCTACCAAGGTATAGCAAAGTCCAGCAAGGTCTACCAAGGTATAGCAAGGTCTACCAAGGTATAGCAAGGTCTACCAAGGTCTACCAAGGTATAGCAAAGTCCAGCAGGGTCTACCAAGGTATAGCAAGGTCTACCAAGGTATAGCAAAGTCCAGCAAGGTCTACCAAGGTATAGCAGGGTCTACCAAGGTATAGCAGGGTCTACCAAGGTATAGCAGGGTCTACCAGGGTATAGCAGGGTCTACCAAGGTCCAGCAAAGTCTACCAAGGTATAGCAGGGTCTACCAAGGTATAGCAGGGTCTACCAAGGTCCAGCAAAGTCTACCAAGGTATAGCAGGGTCTACCAAGTTATAGCAGGGCCTACCAAGGTATAGCAGGGTCTACCAGGGTATAGCAGGGTATACCAAGGTCCAGCAAAGTCTACCAGGGTATAGCAGGGTCTACCAAGGTCCAGCAAAGTCTACCAAGTTATAGCAGGGTCTACCAAGGTATAGCAGGGTCTACCAAGGTATAGCAGGGTATAGCAGGGTCTACCAAGGTATAGCAAGGTCTACCAAGGTATAGCAAAGTCCAGCAAGGTCTACCAAGGTATAGCAAGGTCTACCAAGGTATAGCAAAGTCCAGCAAGGTCTACCAAGGTATAGCAAAGTCCAGCAAGGTCTACCAAGGTATAGCAAAGTCCAGCAAGGTCTACCAAGGTATAGCAAGGTCTACCAAGGTATAGCAAGGTCTACCAAGGTATAGCAAGGTCTACCAAGGTATAGCAAAGTCCAGCAAGGTCTACCAAGGTATAGCAAGGTCTACCAAAGTCCAGCAAAGTCTACCAAGTTATAGCAGGGTCTACCAAGGTATAGCAGGGTCTACCAAGGTATAGCAGGGTATAGCAGGGTCTACCAAGGTCCAGCAAAGTCTACCAAGGTATAGCAAAGTCCAGCAAGGTCTACCAAGGTATAGCAAGGTCTACCAAGGTATAGCAAAGTCCAGCATGGTCTACCAAGGTATAGCAAGGTCTACCAAGGTATAGCAAGGTCTACCAAGGTATAGCGAGGTCTACCAAGGTATAGCAAGGTCTACCAAGGTATAGCAAAGTCCAGCAAGGTCTACCAAGGTATAGCAAAGTCTACCAAGGTATAGCAGGGTCTACCAAGGTATAGCAGGGTCTACCAAGGTATAGCAGGGTCTACCAGGGTATAGCAGGGTCTACCAAGGTCCAGCAAAGTCTACCAAGGTATAGCAGGGTCTACCAAGGTATAGCAGGGTCTACCAAGGTCCAGCAAAGTCTACCAAGTTATAGCAGGGTCTACCAAGGTATAGCAGGGTCTACCAAGTTATAGCAGGGCCTACCAAGGTATAGCAGGGTCTACCAGGGTATAGCAGGGTATACCAAGGTCCAGCAAAGTCTACCAAGGTATAGCAGGGTCTACCAAGGTATAGCAAAGTCTACCAAGGTATAGCAGGGTCTACCAGGGTATAGCAGGGTCTACCAAGGTCCAGCAAAGTCTACCAAGTTATAGCAGGGTCTACCAAGGTATAGCAGGGTCTACCAAGGTATAGCAAAGTCCAGCAAGGTCTACCAAGGTATAGCAAGGTCTACCAAGGTATAGCAAAGTCCAGCAAGGTCTACCAAGGTATAGCAAGGTCTACCAAGGTATAGCAAGGTCTACCAAGGTATAGCAAAGTCCAGCAAGGTCTACCAAGGTATAGCAAGGTCTACCAAGGTATAGCAAAGTCCAGCAAGGTCTACCAAGGTATAGCAAGGTCTACCAAGGTATAGCAAAGTCCAGCAAGGTCTACCAAGGTATAGCAAAGTCTACCAAGGTATAGCAGGGTCTACCAAGGTATAGCAGGGTCTACCAGGGTATAGCAGGGTCTACCAAGGTATAGCAGGGTCTACCAAGGTCCAGCAAAGTCTACCAAGGTATAGCAGGGTCTACCAAGGTCCAGCAAAGTCTACCAAGGTATAGCAGGGTGTACCAAGGTATAGCAGGGTCTACCAAGGTATAGCAGGGTCTACCAAGGTATAGCAGGGCCTACCAAGGTATAGCAGGGTCTACCAGGGTATAGCAGGGTCTACCAAGGTCCAGCAAAGTCTACCAAGGTATAGCAGGGTCTACCAAGGTATAGCAGGGTCTACCAAGGTCCAGCAAAGTCTACCAAGGTATAGCAGGGTCTACCAAGGTATAGCAGGGCCTACCAAGGTATAGCAGGGTCTACCAGGGTATAGCAGGGTCTACCAAGGTCCAGCAAAGTCTACCAAGTTATAGCAGGGTCTACCAAGGTATAGCAGGGTCTACCAAGGTATAGCAGGGTATAGCAGGGTCTACCAAGGTCCAGCAAAGTCTACCAAGGTATAGCAAAGTCCAGCAAGGTCTACCAAGGTATAGCAAGGTCTACCAAGGTATAGCAAAGTCCAGCAAGGTCTACCAAGGTATAGCAAGGTCTACCAAGGTATAGCAAAGTCCAGCAAGGTCTACCAAGGTATAGCAAAGTCCAGCAAGGTCTAACAAGGTATAGCAAAGTCCAGCAAGGTCTACCAAGGTATAGCAAGGTCTACCAAGGTCTACCAAGGTATAGCAAGGTCTACCAAGGTATAGCAAGGTCTACCAAGGTATAGCAAAGTCCAGCAAGGTCTACCAAGGTATAGCAAGGTCTACCAAAGTCCAGCAAGGTCTACCAAGGTATAGCAGGGTCTACCAGGGTATAGCAGGGTCTACCAAGGTCCAGCAAAGTCTACCAAGGTATAGCAGGGTCTACCAAGGTATAGCAGGGTCTACCAAGGTCCAGCAAAGTCTACCAAGGTATAGCAGGGTCTACCAAGGTATAGCAGGGCCTACCAAGGTATAGCAGGGTCTACCAGGGTATAGCAGGGTATACCAAGGTCCAGCAAAGTCTACCAAGGTATAGCAGGGTCTACCAAGGTATAGCAAAGTCTACCAAGGTATAGCAGGGTCTACCAAGGTATAGCAGGGTCTACCAGGGTATAGCAGGGTCTACCAAGGTATAGCAGGGTATAGCAGGGTCTACCAAGGTCCAGCAAAGTCTACCAAGGTATAGCAAAGTCCAGCAAGGTCTACCAAGGTATAGCAAGGTCTACCAAGGTATAGCAAAGTCCAGCAAGGTCTACCAAGGTATAGCAAAGTCCAGCAAGGTCTACCAAGGTATAGCAAAGTCCAGCAAGGTCTACCAAGGTATAGCAAAGTCCAGCAAGGTCTACCAAGGTATAGCAAGGTCTACCAAAGTCCAGCAAGGTCTACCAAGGTATAGCAAGGTCTACCAAGGTCTACCAAGGTATAGCAAGGTCTACCAAGGTATAGCAAGGTCTACCAAGGTATAGCAAAGTCCAGCAAGGTCTACCAAGGTATAGCAAGGTCTACCAAAGTCCAGCAAGGTCTACCAAGGTATAGCAGGGTCTACCAGGGTATAGCAGGGTCTACCAAGGTCCAGCAAAGTCTACCAAGGTATAGCAAAGTCCAGCAAGGTCTACCAAGGTATAGCAAGGTCTACCAAGGTATAGCAAAGTCCAGCAAGGTCTACCAAGGTATAGCAAAGTCCAGCAAGGTCTACCAAGGTATAGCAAAGTCCAGCAAGGTCTACCAAGGTATAGCAAAGTCCAGCAAGGTCTACCAAGGTATAGCAAGGTCTACCAAAGTCCAGCAAGGTCTACCAAGGTATAGAAAGGTCTACCAAGGTCTACCAAGGTATAGCAAGGTCTACCAAGGTATAGCAAGGTCTACCAAGGTATAGCAAAGTCCAGCAAGGTCTACCAAGGTATAGCAAGGTCTACCAAAGTCCAGCAAGGTCTACCAAGGTATAGCAGGGTCTACCAGGGTATAGCAGGGTCTACCAAGGTCCAGCAAAGTCTACCAAGTTATAGCAGGGTCTACCAAGGTATAGCAGGGTCTACCAAGGTATAGCAGGGTATAGCAGGGTCTACCAAGGTCCAGCAAAGTCTACCAAGTTATAGCAGGGTCTACCAAGGTATAGCAGGGTCTACCAAGGTATAGCAGGGTATAGCAGGGTCTACCAAGGTCCAGCAAAGTCTACCAAGGTATAGCAAAGTCCAGCAAGGTCTACCAAGGTATAGCAAGGTCTACCAAGGTATAGCAAAGTCCAGCAAGGTCTACCAAGGTATAGCAAAGTCCAGCAAGGTCTACCAAGGTATAGCAAAGTCCAGCAAGGTCTACCAAGGTATAGCAAAGTCCAGCAAGGTCTACCAAGGTATAGCAAGGTCTACCAAAGTCCAGCAAGGTCTACCAAGGTATAGCAAGGTCTACCAAGGTCTACCAAGGTATAGCAAGGTCTACCAAGGTATAGCAAGGTCTACCAAAGTCCAGCAAGGTCTACCAAGGTATAGCAGGGTCTACCAGGGTATAGCAGGGTCTACCAAGGTCCAGCAAAGTCTACCAAGGTATAGCAAAGTCCAGCAAGGTGTTCCAAGGTATAGCAAGGTCTACCAAGGTATAGCAAAGTCCAGCAAGGTCTACCAAGGTATAGCAAAGTCCAGCAAGGTCTACCAAGGTATAGCAAAGTCCAGCAAGGTCTACCAAGGTATAGCAAAGTCCAGCAAGGTCTACCAAGGTATAGCAAAGTCCAGCAAGGTCTACCAAGGTATAGCAAGGTCTACCAAAGTCCAGCAAGGTCTACCAAGGTATAGCAAGGTCTACCAAGGTCTACCAAGGTATAGCAAGGTCTACCAAGGTATAGCAAAGTCCAGCAAGGTCTACCAAGGTATAGCAAGGTCTACCAAAGTCCAGCAAGGTCTACCAAGGTATAGCAGGGTCTACCAGGGTATAGCAGGGTCTACCAAGGTCCAGCAAAGTCTACCAAGTTATAGCAGGGTCTACCAAGGTATAGCAGGGTCTACCAAGGTATAGCAGGGTATAGCAGGGTCTACCAAGGTCCAGCAAAGTCTACCAAGGTATAGCAAAGTCCAGCAAGGTCTACCAAGGTATAGCAAGGTCTACCAAGGTATAGCAAAGTCCAGCATGGTCTACCAAGGTATAGCAAGGTCTACCAAGGTATAGCAAGGTCTACCAAGGTATAGCGAGGTCTACCAAGGTATAGCAAGGTCTACCAAGGTATAGCAAAGTCCAGCAAGGTCTACCAAGGTATAGCAAAGTCTACCAAGGTATAGCAGGGTCTACCAAGGTATAGCAGGGTCTACCAAGGTATAGCAGGGTCTACCAGGGTATAGCAGGGTCTACCAAGGTCCAGCAAAGTCTACCAAGGTATAGCAGGGTCTACCAAGGTAATAGCAGGGTCTACCAAGGTCCAGCAAAGTCTACCAAGTTATAGCAGGGTCTACCAAGGTATAGCAGGGTCTACCAAGTTATAGCAGGGCCTACCAAGGTATAGCAGGGTCTACCAGGGTATAGCAGGGTATACCAAGGTCCAGCAAAGTCTACCAAGGTATAGCAGGGTCTACCAAGGTATAGCAAAGTCTACCAAGGTATAGCAGGGTCTACCAGGGTATAGCAGGGTCTACCAAGGTCCAGCAAAGTCTACCAAGTTATAGCAGGGTCTACCAAGGTATAGCAAAGTCCAGCAAGGTCTACCAAGGTATAGCAAGGTCTACCAAGGTATAGCAAAGTCCAGCAAGGTCTACCAAGGTATAGCAAGGTCTACCAAGGTATAGCAAGGTCTACCAAGGTATAGCAAAGTCCAGCAAGGTCTACCAAGGTATAGCAAGGTCTACCAAGGTATAGCAAAGTCCAGCAAGGTCTACAAAGGTATAGCAAGGTCTACCAAGGTATAGCAAAGTCCAGCAAGGTCTACCAAGGTATAGCAAAGTCTACCAAGGTATAGCAGGGTCTACCAAGGTATAGCAGGGTCTACCAGGGTATAGCAAAGTCCAGCAAGGTCTACCAAGGTATAGCAAGGTCTACCAAGGTATAGCAAAGTCCAGCAAGGTCTACCAAGGTATAGCAAGGTCTACCAAGGTATAGCAAAGTCCAGCAAGGTCTACCAAGGTATAGCAAAGTCTACCAAGGTATAGCAGGGTCTACCAAGGTATAGCAGGGTCTACCAGGGTATAGCAGGGTCTACCAAGGTATAGCAGGGTCTACCAAGGTCCAGCAAAGTCTACCAAGGTATAGCAGGGTCTACCAAGGTCCAGCAAAGTCTACCAAGGTATAGCAGGGTGTACCAAGGTATAGCAGGGTCTACCAAGGTATAGCAGGGTCTACCAAGGTATAGCAGGGCCTACCAAGGTATAGCAGGGTCTACCAGGGTATAGCAGGGTCTACCAAGGTCCAGCAAAGTCTACCAAGGTATAGCAGGGTCTACCAAGGTATAGCAGGGTCTACCAAGGTCAGCAAAGTCTACCAAGGTATAGCAGGGTCTACCAAGGTATAGCAGGGCCTACCAAGGTATAGCAGGGTCTACCAGGGTATAGCAGGGTCTACCAAGGTCCAGCAAAGTCTACCAAGTTATAGCAGGGTCTACCAAGGTATAGCAGGGTCTACCAAGGTATAGCAGGGTATAGCAGGGTCTACCAAGGTCCAGCAAAGTCTACCAAGGTATAGCAGGGTCTACCAAGGTATAGCAGGGTCTACCAAGGTATAGCAGGGTCTACCAAGGTATAGCAGGGTCTACCAAGGTATAGCAGGGTCTACCAGGGTATAGCAGGGTCTACCAAGGTCCAGCAAAGTCTACCAAGGTATAGCAGGGTCTACCAAGGTATAGCAGGGTCTACCAAGGTCCAGCAAAGTCTACCAAGGTATAGCAGGGTCTACCAAGGTATAGCAGGGCCTACCAAGGTATAGCAGGGTCTACCAGGGTATAGCAGGGTCTACCAAGGTCCAGCAAAGTCTACCAAGTTATAGCAGGGTCTACCAAGGTATAGCAGGGTCTACCAAGGTATAGCAGGGTATAGCAGGGTCTACCAAGGTCCAGCAAAGTCTACCAAGGTATAGCAAAGTCCAGCAAGGTCTACCAAGGTATAGCAAGGTCTACCAAGGTATAGCAAAGTCCAGCAAGGTCTACCAAGGTATAGCAAGGTCTACCAAGGTATAGCAAAGTCCAGCAAGGTCTACCAAGGTATAGCAAAGTCCAGCAAGGTCTACCAAGGTATAGCAGGGTCTACCAGGGTATAGCAGGGTCTACCAAGGTCCAGCAAAGTCTACCAAGTTATAGCAGGGTCTACCAAGGTATAGCAGGGTCTACCAAGGTATAGCAGGGTATAGCAGGGTCTACCAAGGTCCAGCAAAGTCTACCAAGGTATAGCAGGGTCTACCAAGGTCCAGCAAGTCTACCAAGGTATAGCAGGGTCTACCAAGGTATAGCAGGGTCTACCAAGGTATAGCAGGGCCTACCAAGGTATAGCAGGGTCTACCAGGGTATAGCAGGGTCTACCAAGGTCCAGCAAAGTCTACCAAGGTATAGCAGGGTCTACCAAGGTATAGCAAAGTCTACCAAGGTATAGAAGGGTCTACCAGGGTATAGCAGGGTCTACCAAGGTCCAGCAAAGTCTACCAAGTTATAGCAGGGTCTACCAAGGTATAGCAGGGTCTACCAAGGTATATCAGGGTATAGCAGGGTCTACCAAGGTCCAGCAAAGTCTACCAAGGTATAGCAAGGTCTACCAAGGTATAGCAAGGTCTACCAAGGTATAGCAAGGTCTACCAAGGTATAGCAAGGTCTACCAAGGTATAGCAAAGTCCAGCAAGGTCTACCAAGGTATAGCAAGGTCTACCAAGGTATAGCAAGGTCTACCAAGGTATAGCAAGGTCTACCAAGGTATAGCAAAGTCCAGCAAGGTCTACCAAGGTATAGCAAGGTCTACCAAGGTATAGCAAGGTCTACCAAGGTCTACCAAGGTATAGCAAAGTCCAGCAGGGTCTACCAAGGTATAGCAAGGTCTACCAAGGTATAGCAAAGTCCAGCAAGGTCTACCAAGGTATAGCAGGGTCTACCAAGGTATAGCAGGGTCTACCAAGGTAATAGCAGGGTCTACCAAGGTATAGCAAGGTCTACCAAGGTATAGCAAGGTCTACCAAGGTATAGCAAAGTCCAGCAAGGTCTACCAAGGTATAGCAAGGTCTACCAAGGTATAGCAAGGTCTACCAAGGTATAGCAAGGTCTACCAAGGTATAGCAAAGTCCAGCAAGGTCTACCAAGGTATAGCAAGGTCTACCAAGGTATAGCAAGGTCTACCAAGGTCTACCAAGGTATAGCAAAGTCCAGCAGGGTCTACCAAGGTATAGCAAGGTCTACCAAGGTATAGCAAAGTCCAGCAAGGTCTACCAAGGTATAGCAGGGTCTACCAAGGTATAGCAGGGTCTACCAAGGTATAGCAGGGTCTACCAAGGTATAGCAAGGTCTACCAAGGTATAGCAAGGTCTACCAAGGTATAGCAAGGTCTACCAAGGTATAGCAAGGTCTACCAAGGTATAGCAAAGTCCAGCAAGGTCTACCAAGGTATAGCAAGGTCTACCAAGGTATAGCAAGGTCTACCAAGGTATAGCAAGGTCTACCAAGGTATAGCAAGGTCTACCAAGGTATAGCAAGGTCTACCAAGGTATAGCAAGGTCTACCAAGGTATAGCAAAGTCCAGCAAGGTCTACCAAGGTATAGCAAGGTCTACCAAGGTATAGCAAGGTCTACCAAGGTCTACCAAGGTATAGCAAAGTCCAGCAGGGTCTACCAAGGTATAGCAAGGTCTACCAAGGTATAGCAAAGTCCAGCAAGGTCTACCAAGGTATAGCAGGGTCTACCAAGGTATAGCAGGGTCTACCAAGGTATAGCAGGGTCTACCAGGGTATAGCAGGGTCTACCAAGGTCCAGCAAAGTCTACCAAGGTATAGCAGGGTCTACCAAGGTATAGCAGGGTCTACCAAGGTCCAGCAAAGTCTACCAAGGTATAGCAGGGTCTACCAAGTTATAGCAGGGCCTACCAAGGTATAGCAGGGTCTACCAGGGTATAGCAGGGTATACCAAGGTCCAGCAAAGTCTACCAGGGTATAGCAGGGTCTACCAAGGTCCAGCAAAGTCTACCAAGTTATAGCAGGGTCTACCAAGGTATAGCAGGGTCTACCAAGGTATAGCAGGGTATAGCAGGGTCTACCAAGGCATAGCAAGGTCTACCAAGGTATAGCAAAGTCCAGCAAGGTCTACCAAGGTATAGCAAGGTCTACCAAGGTATAGCAAAGTCCAGCAAGGTCTACCAAGGTATAGCAAAGTCCAGCAAGGTCTACCAAGGTATAGCAAAGTCCAGCAAGGTCTACCAAGGTATAGCAAGGTCTACCAAGGTATAGCAAGGTCTACCAAGGTATAGCAAGGTCTACCAAGGTATAGCAAAGTCCAGCAAGGTCTACCAAGGTATAGCAAGGTCTACCAAAGTCCAGCAAAGTCTACCAAGTTATAGCAGGGTCTACCAAGGTATAGCAGGGTCTACCAAGGTATAGCAGGGTATAGCAGGGTCTACCAAGGTCCAGCAAAGTCTACCAAGGTATAGCAAAGTCCAGCAAGGTCTACCAAGGTATAGCAAGGTCTACCAAGGTATAGCAAAGTCCAGCATGGTCTACCAAGGTATAGCAAGGTCTACCAAGGTATAGCAAGGTCTACCAAGGTATAGCGAGGTCTACCAAGGTATAGCAAGGTCTACCAAGGTATAGCAAAGTCCAGCAAGGTCTACCAAGGTATAGCAAAGTCTACCAAGGTATAGCAGGGTCTACCAAGGTATAGCAGGGTCTACCAAGGTATAGCAGGGTCTACCAGGGTATAGCAGGGTCTACCAAGGTCCAGCAAAGTCTACCAAGGTATAGCAGGGTCTACCAAGGTATAGCAGGGTCTACCAAGGTCCAGCAAAGTCTACCAAGTTATAGCAGGGTCTACCAAGGTATAGCAGGGTCTACCAAGTTATAGCAGGGCCTACCAAGGTATAGCAGGGTCTACCAGGGTATAGCAGGGTATACCAAGGTCCAGCAAAGTCTACCAAGGTATAGCAGGGTCTACCAAGGTATAGCAAAGTCTACCAAGGTATAGCAGGGTCTACCAGGGTATAGCAGGGTCTACCAAGGTCCAGCAAAGTCTACCAAGTTATAGCAGGGTCTACCAAGGTATAGCAGGGTCTACCAAGGTATAGCAAGGTCTACCAAGGTATAGCAAAGTCCAGCAAGGTCTACCAAGGTATAGCAAGGTCTACCAAGGTATAGCAAAGTCCAGCAAGGTCTACCAAGGTATAGCAAGGTCTACCAAGGTATAGCAAAGTCCAGCAAGGTCTACCAAGGTATAGCAAGGTCTACCAAGGTATAGCAAGGTCTACCAAGGTATAGCAAAGTCCAGCAAGGTCTACCAAGGTATAGCAAGGTCTACCAAGGTATAGCAAAGTCCAGCAAGGTCTACCAAGGTATAGCAAGGTCTACCAAGGTATAGCAAAGTCCAGCAAGGTCTACCAAGGTATAGCAAAGTCTACCAAGGTATAGCAGGGTCTACCAAGGTATAGCAGGGTCTACCAGGGTATAGCAGGGTCTACCAAGGTATAGCAGGGTCTACCAAGGTCCAGCAAAGTCTACCAAGGTATAGCAGGGTCTACCAAGGTCCAGCAAAGTCTACCAAGGTATAGCAGGGTGTACCAAGGTATAGCAGGGTCTACCAAGGTATAGCAGGGTCTACCAAGGTATAGCAGGGCCTACCAAGGTATAGCAGGGTCTACCAGGGTATAGCAGGGTCTACCAAGGTCCAGCAAAGTCTACCAAGGTATAGCAGGGTCTACCAAGGTATAGCAGGGTCTACCAAGGTCCAGCAAAGTCTACCAAGGTATAGCAGGGTCTACCAAGGTATAGCAGGGCCTACCAAGGTATAGCAGGGTCTACCAGGGTATAGCAGGGTCTACCAAGGTCCAGCAAAGTCTACCAAGTTATAGCAGGGTCTACCAAGGTATAGCAGGGTCTACCAAGGTATAGCAGGGTATAGCAGGGTCTACCAAGGTCCAGCAAAGTCTACCAAGGTATAGCAAAGTCCAGCAAGGTCTACCAAGGTATAGCAAGGTCTACCAAGGTATAGCAAAGTCCAGCAAGGTCTACCAAGGTATAGCAAGGTCTACCAAGGTATAGCAAAGTCCAGCAAGGTCTACCAAGGTATAGCAAAGTCCAGCAAGGTCTAACAAGGTATAGCAAAGTCCAGCAAGGTCTACCAAGGTATAGCAAGGTCTACCAAGGTCTACCAAGGTATAGCAAGGTCTACCAAGGTATAGCAAGGTCTACCAAGGTATAGCAAAGTCCAGCAAGGTCTACCAAGGTATAGCAAGGTCTACCAAAGTCCAGCAAGGTCTACCAAGGTATAGCAGGGTCTACCAGGGTATAGCAGGGTCTACCAAGGTCCAGCAAAGTCTACCAAGGTATAGCAGGGTCTACCAAGGTATAGCAGGGTCTACCAAGGTCCAGCAAAGTCTACCAAGGTATAGCAGGGTCTACCAAGGTATAGCAGGGCCTACCAAGGTATAGCAGGGTCTACCAGGGTATAGCAGGGTATACCAAGGTCCAGCAAAGTCTACCAAGGTATAGCAGGGTCTACCAAGGTATAGCAAATTCTACCAAGGTATAGCAGGGTCTACCAAGGTATAGCAGGGTCTACCAGGGTATAGCAGGGTCTACCAAGTTATAGCAGGGTATAGCAGGGTCTACCAAGGTCCAGCAAAGTCTACCAAGGTATAGCAAAGTCCAGCAAGGTCTACCAAGGTATAGCAAGGTCTACCAAGGTATAGCAAAGTCCAGCAAGGTCTACCAAGGTATAGCAAAGTCCAGCAAGGTCTACCAAGGTATAGCAAAGTCCAGCAAGGTCTACCAAGGTATAGCAAAGTCCAGCAAGGTCTACCAAGGTATAGCAAGGTCTACCAAAGTCCAGCAAGGTCTACCAAGGTATAGCAAGGTCTACCAAGGTCTACCAAGGTATAGCAAGGTCTACCAAGGTATAGCAAGGTCTACCAAGGTATAGCAAAGTCCAGCAAGGTCTACCAAGGTATAGCAAGGTCTACCAAAGTCCAGCAAGGTCTACCAAGGTATAGCAGGGTCTACCAGGGTATAGCAGGGTCTACCAAGGTCCAGCAAAGTCTACCAAGGTATAGCAAGGTCTACCAAGGTATAGCAAAGTCCAGCAAGGTCTACCAAGATATAGCAAAGTCCAGCAAGGTCTACCAAGGTATAGCAAAGTCCAGCAAGGTCTACCAAGGTATAGCAAAGTCCTTCAAGGTCTACCAAGGTATAGCAAGGTCTACCAAAGTCCAGCAAGGTCTACCAAGGTATAGCAAGGTCTACCAAGGTCTACCAAGGTATAGCAAGGTCTACCAAGGTATAGCAAGGTCTACCAAGGTATAGCAAAGTCCAGCAAGGTCTACCAAGGTATAGCAAGGTCTACCAAAGTCCAGCAAGGTCTACCAAGGTATAGCAGGGTCTACCAGGGTATAGCAGGGTCTACCAAGGTCCAGCAAAGTCTACCAAGTTATAGCAGGGTCTACCAAGGTATAGCAGGGTCTACCAAGGTATAGCAGGGTATAGCAGGGTCTACCAAGGTCCAGCAAAGTCTACCAAGTTATAGCAGGGTCTACCAAGGTATAGCAGGGTCTACCAAGGTATAGCAGGGTATAGCAGGGTCTACCAAGGTCCAGCAAAGTCTACCAAGGTATAGCAAAGTCCAGCAAGGTCTACCAAGGTATAGCAAGGTCTACCAAGGTATAGCAAAGTCCAGCAAGGTCTACCAAGGTATAGCAAAGTCCAGCAAGGTCTACCAAGGTATAGCAAAGTCCAGCAAGGTCTACCAAGGTATAGCAAAGTCCAGCAAGGTCTACCAAGGTATAGCAAGGTCTACCAAAGTCCAGCAAGGTCTACCAAGGTATAGCAAGGTCTACCAAGGTCTACCAAGGTATAGCAAGGTCTACCAAGGTATAGCAAGGTCTACCAAAGTCCAGCAAGGTCTACCAAGGTATAGCAGGGTCTACCAGGGTATAGCAGGGTCTACCAAGGTCCAGCAAAGTCTACCAAGGTATAGCAAAGTCCAGCAAGGTGTTCCAAGGTATAGCAAGGTCTACCAAGGTATAGCAAAGTCCAGCAAGGTCTACCAAGGTATAGCAAAGTCCAGCAAGGTCTACCAAGGTATAGCAAAGTCCAGCAAGGTCTACCAAGGTATAGCAAAGTCCAGCAAGGTCTACCAAGGTATAGCAAAGTCCAGCAAGGTCTACCAAGGTATAGCAAGGTCTACCAAAGTCCAGCAAGGTCTACCAAGGTATAGCAAGGTCTACCAAGGTCTACCAAGGTATAGCAAGGTCTACCAAGGTATAGCAAAGTCCAGCAAGGTCTACCAAGGTATAGCAAGGTCTACCAAAGTCCAGCAAGGTCTACCAAGGTATAGCAGGGTCTACCAGGGTATAGCAGGGTCTACCAAGGTCCAGCAAAGTCTACCAAGTTATAGCAGGGTCTACCAAGGTATAGCAGGGTCTACCAAGGTATAGCAGGGTATAGCAGGGTCTACCAAGGTCCAGCAAAGTCTACCAAGGTATAGCAAAGTCCAGCAAGGTCTACCAAGGTATAGCAAGGTCTACCAAGGTATAGCAAAGTCCAGCATGGTCTACCAAGGTATAGCAAGGTCTACCAAGGTATAGCAAGGTCTACCAAGGTATAGCGAGGTCTACCAAGGTATAGCAAGGTCTACCAAGGTATAGCAAAGTCCAGCAAGGTCTACCAAGGTATAGCAAAGTCTACCAAGGTATAGCAGGGTCTACCAAGGTATAGCAGGGTCTACCAAGGTATAGCAGGGTCTACCAGGGTATAGCAGGGTCTACCAAGGTCCAGCAAAGTCTACCAAGGTATAGCAGGGTCTACCAAGGTATAGCAGGGTCTACCAAGGTCCAGCAAAGTCTACCAAGTTATAGCAGGGTCTACCAAGGTATAGCAGGGTCTACCAAGTTATAGCAGGGCCTACCAAGGTATAGCAGGGTCTACCAGGGTATAGCAGGGTATACCAAGGTCCAGCAAAGTCTACCAAGGTATAGCAGGGTCTACCAAGGTATAGCAAAGTCTACCAAGGTATAGCAGGGTCTACCAGGGTATAGCAGGGTCTACCAAGGTCCAGCAAAGTCTACCAAGTTATAGCAGGGTCTACCAAGGTATAGCAGGGTCTACCAAGGTATAGCAAAGTCCAGCAAGGTCTACCAAGGTATAGCAAGGTCTACCAAGGTATAGCAAAGTCCAGCAAGGTCTACCAAGGTATAGCAAGGTCTACCAAGGTATAGCAAGGTCTACCAAGGTATAGCAAAGTCCAGCAAGGTCTACCAAGGTATAGCAAGGTCTACCAAGGTATAGCAAAGTCCAGCAAGGTCTACCAAGGTATAGCAAGGTCTACCAAGGTATAGCAAAGTCCAGCAAGGTCTACCAAGGTATAGCAAAGTCTACCAAGGTATAGCAGGGTCTACCAAGGTATAGCAGGGTCTACCAGGGTATAGCAAAGTCCAGCAAGGTCTACCAAGGTATAGCAAGGTCTACCAAGGTATAGCAAAGTCCAGCAAGGTCTACCAAGGTATAGCAGGGTCTACCAAGGTATAGCAAAGTCCAGCAAGGTCTACCAAGGTATAGCAAAGTCTACCAAGGTATAGCAGGGTCTACCAAGGTATAGCAGGGTCTACCAGGGTATAGCAGGGTCTACCAAGGTATAGCAGGGTCTACCAAGGTCCAGCAAAGTCTACCAAGGTATAGCAGGGTCTACCAAGGTCCAGCAAAGTCTACCAAGGTATAGCAGGGTGTACCAAGGTATAGCAGGGTCTACCAAGGTATAGCAGGGTCTACCAAGGTATAGCAGGGCCTACCAAGGTATAGCAGGGTCTACCAGGGTATAGCAGGGTCTACCAAGGTCCAGCAAAGTCTACCAAGGTATAGCAGGGTCTACCAAGGTATAGCAGGGTCTACCAAGGTCCAGCAAAGTCTACCAAGGTATAGCAGGGTCTACCAAGGTATAGCAGGGCCTACCAAGGTATAGCAGGGTCTACCAGGGTATAGCAGGGTCTACCAAGGTCCAGCAAAGTCTACCAAGTTATAGCAGGGTCTACCAAGGTATAGCAGGGTCTACCAAGGTATAGCAGGGTATAGCAGGGTCTACCAAGGTCCAGCAAAGTCTACCAAGGTATAGCAGGGTGTACCAAGGTATAGCAGGGTCTACCAAGGTATAGCAGGGTCTACCAAGGTATAGCAGGGCCTACCAAGGTATAGCAGGGTCTACCAGGGTATAGCAGGGTCTACCAAGGTCCAGCAAAGTCTACCAAGGTATAGCAGGGTCTACCAAGGTATAGCAGGGTCTACCAAGGTCCAGCAAAGTCTACCAAGGTATAGCAGGGTCTACCAAGGTATAGCAGGGCCTACCAAGGTATAGCAGGGTCTACCAGGGTATAGCAGGGTCTACCAAGGTCCAGCAAAGTCTACCAAGTTATAGCAGGGTCTACCAAGGTATAGCAGGGTCTACCAAGGTATAGCAGGGTATAGCAGGGTCTACCAAGGTCCAGCAAAGTCTACCAAGGTATAGCAAAGTCCAGCAAGGTCTACCAAGGTATAGCAAGGTCTACCAAGGTATAGCAAAGTCCAGCAAGGTCTACCAAGGTATAGCAAGGTCTACCAAGGTATAGCAAAGTCCAGCAAGGTCTACCAAGGTATAGCAAAGTCCAGCAAGGTCTACCAAGGTATAGCAGGGTCTACCAGGGTATAGCAGGGTCTACCAAGGTCCAGCAAAGTCTACCAAGTTATAGCAGGGTCTACCAAGGTATAGCAGGGTCTACCAAGGTATAGCAGGGTATAGCAGGGTCTACCAAGGTCCAGCAAAGTCTACCAAGGTATAGCAGGGTCTACCAAGGTCCAGCAAAGTCTACCAAGGTATAGCAGGGTCTACCAAGGTATAGCAGGGTCTACCAAGGTATAGCAGGGCCTACCAAGGTATAGCAGGGTCTACCAGGGTATAGCAGGGTCTACCAAGGTCCAGCAAAGTCTACCAAGGTATAGCAGGGTCTACCAAGGTATAGCAAAGTCTACCAAGGTATAGAAGGGTCTACCAGGGTATAGCAGGGTCTACCAAGGTCCAGCAAAGTCTACCAAGTTATAGCAGGGTCTACCAAGGTATAGCAGGGTCTACCAAGGTATATCAGGGTATAGCAGGGTCTACCAAGGTCCAGCAAAGTCTACCAAGGTATAGCAAGGTCTACCAAGGTATAGCAAGGTCTACCAAGGTATAGCAAGGTCTACCAAGGTATAGCAAGGTCTACCAAGGTATAGCAAAGTCCAGCAAGGTCTACCAAGGTATAGCAAGGTCTACCAAGGTATAGCAAGGTCTACCAAGGTATAGCAAGGTCTACCAAGGTATAGCAAAGTCCAGCAAGGTCTACCAAGGTATAGCAAGGTCTACCAAGGTATAGCAAGGTCTACCAAGGTCTACCAAGGTATAGCAAAGTCCAGCAGGGTCTACCAAGGTATAGCAAGGTCTACCAAGGTATAGCAAAGTCCAGCAAGGTCTACCAAGGTATAGCAGGGTCTACCAAGGTATAGCAGGGTCTACCAAGGTATAGCAGGGTCTACCAGGGTATAGCAGGGTCTACCAAGGTCCAGCAAAGTCTACCAAGGTATAGCAGGGTCTACCAAGTTATAGCAGGGCCTACCAAGGTATAGCAGGGTCTACCAGGGTATAGCAGGGTATACCAAGGTCCAGCAAAGTCTACCAAGGTATAGCAGGGTCTACCAAGGTATAGCAAAGTCTACCAAGGTATAGCAGGGTCTACCAGGGTATAGCAGGGTCTACCAAGGTCCAGCAAAGTCTACCAAGTTATAGCAGGGTCTACCAAGGTATAGCAGGGTCTACCAAGGTATAGCAGGGTATAGCAGGGTCTACCAAGGTATAGCAAGGTCTACCAAGGTATAGCAAAGTCCAGCAAGGTCTACCAAGGTATAGCAAGGTCTACCAAGGTATAGCAAAGTCCAGCAAGGTCTACCAAGGTATAGCAAAGTCCAGCAAGGTCTACCAAGGTATAGCAAGGTCTACCAAGGTATAGCAAGGTCTACCAAGGTATAGCAAGGTCTACCAAGGTATAGCAAAGTCCAGCAAGGTCTACCAAGGTATAGCAAGGTCTACCAAAGTCCAGCAAAGTCTACCAAGTTATAGCAGGGTCTACCAAGGTATAGCAGGGTCTACCAAGGTATAGCAGGGTATAGCAGGGTCTACCAAGGTCCAGCAAAGTCTACCAAGGTATAGCAAAGTCCAGCAAGGTCTACCAAGGTATAGCAAGGTCTACCAAGGTATAGCAAAGTCCAGCATGGTCTACCAAGGTATAGCAAGGTCTACCAAGGTATAGCAAGGTCTACCAAGGTCCAGCAAAGTCTACCAAGGTATAGCAAGGTCTACCAAGGTATAGCAAGGTCTACCAAGGTATAGCAAGGTCTACCAAGGTATAGCAAGGTCTACCAAGGTATAGCAAGGTCTACCAAGGTATAGCAAAGTCCAGCAAGGTCTACCAAGGTATAGCAAGGTCTACCAGGGTATAGCAGGGTCTACCAAGGTCCAGCAAAGTCTACCAAGGTATAGCAGGGTCTACCAAGTTATAGCAGGGTCTACCAAGGTATAGCAGGGTCTACCAAGTTATAGCCAGGTCTACCAAGGTATAGCAAAGTCCAGCAAGGTCTACCAAGGTATAGCAGGGTCTACCAAGGTATAGCAGGGTCTACCAAGGTATAGCAGGGTCTACCAGGGTATAGCAGGGTATACCAAGGTCCAGCAAAGTCTACCAAGGTATAGCAGGGTCTACCAAGGTATAGCAAAGTCTACCAAGGTATAGCAGGGTCTACCAGGGTATAGCAGGGTCTACCAAGGTCCAGCAAAGTCTACCAAGTTATAGCAGGGTCTACCAAGGTATAGCAGGGTCTACCAAGGTATAGCAGGGTATAGCAGGGTCTACCAAGGTATAGCAAGGTCTACCAAGGTATAGCAAAGTCCAGCAAGGTCTACCAAGGTATAGCAAGGTCTACCAAGGTATAGCAAAGTCCAGCAAGGTCTACCAAGGTCCAGCAAAGTCTACCAAGGTATAGCAGGGTCTACCAAGGTATAGCAGGGCCTACCAAGGTATAGCAGGGTCTACCAGGGTATAGCAGGGTATACCAAGGTCCAGCAAAGTCTACCAAGGTATAGCAGGGTCTACCAAGGTATAGCAAAGTCTACCAAGGTATAGCAGGGTCTACCAAGGTATAGCAGGGTCTACCAGGGTATAGCAGGGTCTACCAAGGTATAGCAGGGTATAGCAGGGTCTACCAAGGTCCAGCAAAGTCTACCAAGGTATAGCAAAGTCCAGCAAGGTCTACCAAGGTATAGCAAGGTCTACCAAGGTATAGCAAAGTCCAGCAAGGTCTACCAAGGTATAGCAAAGTCCAGCAAGGTCTACCAAGGTATAGCAAAGTCCAGCAAGGTCTACCAAGGTATAGCAAAGTCCAGCAAGGTCTACCAAGGTATAGCAAGGTCTACCAAAGTCCAGCAAGGTCTACCAAGGTATAGCAAGGTCTACCAAGGTCTACCAAGGTATAGCAAGGTCTACCAAGGTATAGCAAGGTCTACCAAGGTATAGCAAAGTCCAGCAAGGTCTACCAAGGTATAGCAAGGTCTACCAAAGTCCAGCAAGGTCTACCAAGGTATAGCAGGGTCTACCAGGGTATAGCAGGGTCTACCAAGGTCCAGCAAAGTCTACCAAGTTATAGCAGGGTCTACCAAGGTATAGCAGGGTCTACCAAGGTATAGCAGGGTATAGCAGGGTCTACCAAGGTCCAGCAAAGTCTACCAAGTTATAGCAGGGTCTACCAAGGTATAGCAGGGTCTACCAAGGTATAGCAGGGTATAGCAGGGTCTACCAAGGTCCAGCAAAGTCTACCAAGGTATAGCAAAGTCCAGCAAGGTCTACCAAGGTATAGCAAGGTCTACCAAGGTATAGCAAAGTCCAGCAAGGTCTACCAAGGTATAGCAAAGTCCAGCAAGGTCTACCAAGGTATAGCAAAGTCCAGCAAGGTCTACCAAGGTATAGCAAAGTCCAGCAAGGTCTACCAAGGTATAGCAAGGTCTACCAAAGTCCAGCAAGGTCTACCAAGGTATAGCAAGGTCTACCAAGGTCTACCAAGGTATAGCAAGGTCTACCAAGGTATAGCAAGGTCTACCAAAGTCCAGCAAGGTCTACCAAGGTATAGCAGGGTCTACCAGGGAATAGCAGGGTCTACCAAGGTCCAGCAAAGTCTACCAAGGTATAGCAAAGTCCAGCAAGGTGTTCCAAGGTATAGCAAGGTCTACCAAGGTATAGCAAAGTCCAGCAAGGTCTACCAAGGTATAGCAAAGTCCAGCAAGGTCTACCAAGGTATAGCAAAGTCCAGCAAGGTCTACCAAGGTATAGCAAAGTCCAGCAAGGTCTACCAAGGTATAGCAAAGTCCAGCAAGGTCTACCAAGGTATAGCAAGGTCTACCAAAGTCCAGCAAGGTCTACCAAGGTATAGCAAGGTCTACCAAGGTCTACCAAGGTATAGCAAGGTCTACCAAGGTATAGCAAAGTCCAGCAAGGTCTACCAAGGTATAGCAAGGTCTACCAAAGTCCAGCAAGGTCTACCAAGGTATAGCAGGGTCTACCAGGGTATAGCAGGGTCTACCAAGGTCCAGCAAAGTCTACCAAGTTATAGCAGGGTCTACCAAGGTATAGCAGGGTCTACCAAGGTATAGCAGGGTATAGCAGGGTCTACCAAGGTCCAGCAAAGTCTACCAAGGTATAGCAAAGTCCAGCAAGGTCTACCAAGGTATAGCAAGGTCTACCAAGGTATAGCAAAGTCCAGCATGGTCTACCAAGGTATAGCAAGGTCTACCAAGGTATAGCAAGGTCTACCAAGGTATAGCGAGGTCTACCAAGGTATAGCAAGGTCTACCAAGGTATAGCAAAGTCCAGCAAGGTCTACCAAGGTATAGCAAAGTCTACCAAGGTATAGCAGGGTCTACCAAGGTATAGCAGGGTCTACCAAGGTATAGCAGGGTCTACCAGGGTATAGCAGGGTCTACCAAGGTCCAGCAAAGTCTACCAAGGTATAGCAGGGTCTACCAAGGTATAGCAGGGTCTACCAAGGTCCAGCAAAGTCTACCAAGTTATAGCAGGGTCTACCAAGGTATAGCAGGGTCTACCAAGGTATAGCAGGGCCTACCAAGGTATAGCAGGGTCTACCAGGGTATAGCAGGGTATACCAAGGTCCAGCAAAGTCTACCAAGGTATAGCAGGGTCTACCAAGGTATAGCAAAGTCTACCAAGTTATAGCAGGGTCTACCAAGGTATAGCAGGGTCTACCAAGGTATAGCAGGGTATAGCAGGGTCTACCAAGGTCCAGCAAAGTCTACCAAGTTATAGCAGGGTCTACCAAGGTATAGCAGGGTCTACCAAGGTATAGCAGGGTATAGCAGGGTCTACCAAGGTCCAGCAAAGTCTACCAAGGTATAGCAAAGTCCAGCAAGGTCTACCAAGGTATAGCAAGGTCTACCAAGGTATAGCAAAGTCCAGCAAGGTCTACCAAGGTATAGCAAAGTCCAGCAAGGTCTACCAAGGTATAGCAAAGTCCAGCAAGGTCTACCAAGGTATAGCAAAGTCCAGCAAGGTCTACCAAGGTATAGCAAGGTCTACCAAAGTCCAGCAAGGTCTACCAAGGTATAGCAAGGTCTACCAAGGTCTACCAAGGTATAGCAAGGTCTACCAAAGTCCAGCAAGGTCTACCAAGGTATAGCAGGGTCTACCAGGGAATAGCAGGGTCTACCAAGGTCCAGCAAAGTCTACCAAGGTATAGCAAAGTCCAGCAAGGTGTTCCAAGGTATAGCAAGGTCTACCAAGGTATAGCAAAGTCCAGCAAGGTCTACCAAGGTATAGCAAAGTCCAGCAAGGTCTACCAAGGTATAGCAAAGTCCAGCAAGGTCTACCAAGGTATAGCAAAGTCCAGCAAGGTCTACCAAGGTATAGCAAAGTCCAGCAAGGTCTACCAAGGTATAGCAAGGTCTACCAAAGTCCAGCAAGGTCTACCAAGGTATAGCAAGGTCTACCAAGGTCTACCAAGGTATAGCAAGGTCTACCAAGGTATAGCAAAGTCCAGCAAGGTCTACCAAGGTATAGCAAGGTCTACCAAAGTCCAGCAAGGTCTACCAAGGTATAGCAGGGTCTACCAGGGTATAGCAGGGTCTACCAAGGTCCAGCAAAGTCTACCAAGTTATAGCAGGGTCTACCAAGGTATAGCAGGGTCTACCAAGGTATAGCAGGGTATAGCAGGGTCTACCAAGGTCCAGCAAAGTCTACCAAGGTATAGCAAAGTCCAGCAAGGTCTACCAAGGTATAGCAAGGTCTACCAAGGTATAGCAAAGTCCAGCATGGTCTACCAAGGTATAGCAAGGTCTACCAAGGTATAGCAAGGTCTACCAAGGTATAGCGAGGTCTACCAAGGTATAGCAAGGTCTACCAAGGTATAGCAAAGTCCAGCAAGGTCTACCAAGGTATAGCAAAGTCTACCAAGGTATAGCAGGGTCTACCAAGGTATAGCAGGGTCTACCAAGGTATAGCAGGGTCTACCAGGGTATAGCAGGGTCTACCAAGGTCCAGCAAAGTCTACCAAGGTATAGCAGGGTCTACCAAGGTATAGCAGGGTCTACCAAGGTCCAGCAAAGTCTACCAAGTTATAGCAGGGTCTACCAAGGTATAGCAGGGTCTACCAAGTTATAGCAGGGCCTACCAAGGTATAGCAGGGTCTACCAGGGTATAGCAGGGTATACCAAGGTCCAGCAAAGTCTACCAAGGTATAGCAGGGTCTACCAAGGTATAGCAAAGTCTACCAAGGTATAGCAGGGTCTACCAGGGTATAGCAGGGTCTACCAAGGTCCAGCAAAGTCTACCAAGTTATAGCAGGGTCTACCAAGGTATAGCAGGGTCTACCAAGGTATAGCAAAGTCCAGCAAGGTCTACCAAGGTATAGCAAGGTCTACCAAGGTATAGCAAAGTCCAGCAAGGTCTACCAAGGTATAGCAAGGTCTACCAAGGTATAGCAAAGTCCAGCAAGGTCTACCAAGGTATAGCAAGGTCTACCAAGGTATAGCAAAGTCCAGCAAGGTCTACCAAGGTATAGCAAAGTCTACCAAGGTATAGCAGGGTCTACCAAGGTATAGCAGGGTCTACCAGGGTATAGCAGGGTCTACCAAGGTATAGCAGGGTCTACCAAGGTCCAGCAAAGTCTACCAAGGTATAGCAGGGTCTACCAAGGTCCAGCAAAGTCTACCAAGGTATAGCAGGGTGTACCAAGGTATAGCAGGGTCTACCAAGGTATAGCAGGGTCTACCAAGGTATAGCAGGGCCTACCAAGGTATAGCAGGGTCTACCAGGGTATAGCAGGGTCTACCAAGGTCCAGCAAAGTCTACCAAGGTATAGCAGGGTCTACCAAGGTATAGCAGGGTCTTCCAAGGTCCAGCAACGTCTACCAAGGTATAGCAGGGTCTACCAAGGTATAGCAGGGCCTACCAAGGTATAGCAGGGTCTACCAGGGTATAGCAGGGTCTACCAAGGTCCAGCAAAGTCTACCAAGTTATAGCAGGGTCTACCAAGGTATAGCAGGGTCTACCAAGGTATAGCAGGGTATAGCAGGGTCTACCAAGGTCCAGCAAAGTCTACCAAGGTATAGCAAAGTCCAGCAAGGTCTACCAAGGTATAGCAAGGTCTACCAAGGTATAGCAAAGTCCAGCAAGGTCTACCAAGGTATAGCAAGGTCTACCAAGGTATAGCAAAGTCCAGCAAGGTCTACCAAGGTATAGCAAAGTCCAGCAAGGTCTACCAAGGTATAGCAGGGTCTACCAGGGTATAGCAGGGTCTACCAAGGTCCAGCAAAGTCTACCAAGTTATAGCAGGGTCTACCAAGGTATAGCAGGGTCTACCAAGGTATAGCAGGGTATAGCAGGGTCTACCAAGGTCCAGCAAAGTCTACCAAGGTATAGCAGGGTCTACCAAGGTCCAGCAAAGTCTACCAAGGTATAGCAGGGTCTACCAAGGTATAGCAGGGTCTACCAAGTTATAGCAGGGCCTACCAAGGTATAGCAGGGTCTACCAGGGTATAGCAGGGTCTACCAAGGTCCAGCAAAGTCTACCAAGGTATAGCAGGGTCTACCAAGGTATAGCAAAGTCTACCAAGGTATAGAAGGGTCTACCAGGGTATAGCAGGGTCTACCAAGGTCCAGCAAAGTCTACCAAGTTATAGCAGGGTCTACCAAGGTATAGCAGGGTCTACCAAGGTATATCAGGGTATAGCAGGGTCTACCAAGGTCCAGCAAAGTCTACCAAGGTATAGCAAGGTCTACCAAGGTATAGCAAGGTCTACCAAGGTATAGCAAGGTCTACCAAGGTATAGCAAGGTCTACCAAGGTATAGCAAGGTCTACCAAGGTATAGCAAAGTCCAGCAAGGTCTACCAAGGTATAGCAAGGTCTACCAAGGTATAGCAAGGTCTACCAAGGTATAGCAAGGTCTACCAAGGTATAGCAAGGTCTACCAAGGTATAGCAAGGTCTACCAAGGTATAGCAAGGTCTACCAAGGTATAGCAAAGTCCAGCAAGGTCTACCAAGGTATAGCAAGGTCTACCAAGGTATAGCAAGGTCTACCAAGGTCTACCAAGGTATAGCAAAGTCCAGCAGGGTCTACCAAGGTATAGCAAGGTCTACCAAGGTATAGCAAAGTCCAGCAAGGTCTACCAAGGTATAGCAGGGTCTACCAAGGTATAGCAGGGTCTACCAGGGTATAGCAGGGTCTACCAAGGTCCAGCAAAGTCTACCAAGGTATAGCAGGGTCTACCAAGGTATAGCAGGGTCTACCAAGGTCCAGCAAAGTCTACCAAGGTATAGCAGGGTCTACCAAGTTATAGCAGGGCCTACCAAGGTATAGCAGGGTCTACCAGGGTATAGCAGGGTATACCAAGGTCCAGCAAAGTCTACCAAGGTATAGCAGGGTCTACCAAGGTATAGCAAAGTCTACCAAGGTATAGCAGGGTCTACCAGGGTATAGCAGGGTCTACCAAGGTCCAGCAAAGTCTACCAAGTTATAGCAGGGTCTACCAAGGTATAGCAGGGTCTACCAAGGTATAGCAGGGTATAGCAGGGTCTACCAAGGTATAGCAAGGTCTACCAAGGTATAGCAAAGTCCAGCAAGGTCTACCAAGGTATAGCAAGGTCTACCAAGGTATAGCAAAGTCCAGCAAGGTCTACCAAGGTATAGCAAAGTCCAGCAAGGTCTACCAAGGTATAGCAAAGTCCAGCAAGGTCTACCAAGGTATAGCAAGGTCTACCAAGGTATAGCAAGGTCTACCAAGGTATAGCAAGGTCTACCAAGGTATAGCAAAGTCCAGCAAGGTCTACCAAGGTATAGCAAGGTCTACCAAAGTCCAGCAAAGTCTACCAAGTTATAGCAGGGTCTACCAAGGTATAGCAGGGTCTACCAAGGTATAGCAGGGTATAGCAGGGTCTACCAAGGTCCAGCAAAGTCTACCAAGGTATAGCAAAGTCCAGCAAGGTCTACCAAGGTATAGCAAGGTCTACCAAGGTATAGCAAAGTCCAGCATGGTCTACCAAGGTATAGCAAGGTCTACCAAGGTATAGCAAGGTCTACCAAGGTATAGCGAGGTCTACCAAGGTATAGCAAGGTCTACCAAGGTATAGCAAAGTCCAGCAAGGTCTACCAAGGTATAGCAAAGTCTACCAAGGTATAGCAGGGTCTACCAAGGTATAGCAGGGTCTACCAAGGTATAGCAGGGTCTACCAGGGTATAGCAGGGTCTACCAAGGTCCAGCAAAGTCTACCAAGGTATAGCAGGGTCTACCAAGGTATAGCAGGGTCTACCAAGGTCCAGCAAAGTCTACCAAGTTATAGCAGGGTCTACCAAGGTATAGCAGGGTCTACCAAGTTATAGCAGGGCCTACCAAGGTATAGCAGGGTCTACCAGGGTATAGCAGGGTATACCAAGGTCCAGCAAAGTCTACCAAGGTATAGCAGGGTCTACCAAGGTATAGCAAAGTCTACCAAGGTATAGCAGGGTCTACCAGGGTATAGCAGGGTCTACCAAGGTCCAGCAAAGTCTACCAAGTTATAGCAGGGTCTACCAAGGTATAGCAGGGTCTACCAAGGTATAGCAAAGTCCAGCAAGGTCTACCAAGGTATAGCAAGGTCTACCAAGGTATAGCAAAGTCCAGCAAGGTCTACCAAGGTATAGCAAGGTCTACCAAGGTATAGCAAGGTCTACCAAGGTATAGCAAAGTCCAGCAAGGTCTACCAAGGTATAGCAAGGTCTACCAAGGTATAGCAAAGTCCAGCAAGGTCTACCAAGGTATAGCAAGGTCTACCAAGGTATAGCAAAGTCCAGCAAGGTCTACCAAGGTATAGCAAAGTCTACCAAGGTATAGCAGGGTCTACCAAGGTATAGCAGGGTCTACCAGGGTATAGCAGGGTCTACCAAGGTATAGCAGGGTCTACCAAGGTCCAGCAAAGTCTACCAAGGTATAGCAGGGTCTACCAAGGTCCAGCAAAGTCTACCAAGGTATAGCAGGGTGTACCAAGGTATAGCAGGGTCTACCAAGGTATAGCAGGGTCTACCAAGGTATAGCAGGGCCTACCAAGGTATAGCAGGGTCTACCAGGGTATAGCAGGGTCTACCAAGGTCCAGCAAAGTCTACCAAGGTATAGCAGGGTCTACCAAGGTATAGCAGGGTCTACCAAGGTCCAACAAAGTCTACCAAGGTATAGCAGGGTCTACCAAGGTATAGCAGGGCCTACCAAGGTATAGCAGGGTCTACCAGGGTATAGCAGGGTCTACCAAGGTCCAGCAAAGTCTACCAAGTTATAGCAGGGTCTACCAAGGTATAGCAGGGTATAGCAGGGTCTACCAAGGTCCAGCAAAGTCTACCAAGGTATAGCAAAGTCCAGCAAGGTCTACCAAGGTATAGCAAGGTCTACCAAGGTATAGCAAAGTCCAGCAAGGTCTACCAAGGTATAGCAAGGTCTACCAAGGTATAGCAAAGTCCAGCAAGGTCTACCAAGGTATAGCAAAGTCCAGCAAGGTCTAACAAGGTATAGCAAAGTCCAGCAAGGTCTACCAAGGTATAGCAAGGTCTACCAAGGTCTACCAAGGTATAGCAAGGTCTACCAAGGTATAGCAAGGTCTACCAAGGTATAGCAAAGTCCAGCAAGGTCTACCAAGGTATAGCAAGGTCTACCAAAGTCCAGCAAGGTCTACCAAGGTATAGCAGGGTCTACCAGGGTATAGCAGGGTCTACCAAGGTCCAGCAAAGTCTACCAAGGTATAGCAGGGTCTACCAAGGTATAGCAGGGTCTACCAAGGTCCAGCAAAGTCTACCAAGGTATAGCAGGGTCTACCAAGGTATAGCAGGGCCTACCAAGGTATAGCAGGGTCTACCAGGGTATAGCAGGGTATACCAAGGTCCAGCAAAGTCTACCAAGGTATAGCAGGGTCTACCAAGGTATAGCAAAGTCTACCAAGGTATAGCAGGGTCTACCAAGGTATAGCAGGGTCTACCAGGGTATAGCAGGGTCTACCAAGGTATAGCAGGGTATAGCAGGGTCTACCAAGGTCCAGCAAAGTCTACCAAGGTATAGCAAAGTCCAGCAAGGTCTACCAAGGTATAGCAAGGTCTACCAAGGTATAGCAAAGTCCAGCAAGGTCTACCAAGGTATAGCAAAGTCCAGCAAGGTCTACCAAGGTATAGCAAAGTCCAGCAAGGTCTACCAAGGTATAGCAAAGTCCAGCAAGGTCTACCAAGGTATAGCAAGGTCTACCAAAGTCCAGCAAGGTCTACCAAGGTATAGCAAGGTCTACCAAGGTCTACCAAGGTATAGCAAGGTCTACCAAGGTATAGCAAGGTCTACCAAGGTATAGCAAAGTCCAGCAAGGTCTACCAAGGTATAGCAAGGTCTACCAAAGTCCAGCAAGGTCTACCAAGGTATAGCAGGGTCTACCAGGGTATAGCAGGGTCTACCAAGGTCCAGCAAAGTCTACCAAGGTATAGCAAAGTCCAGCAAGGTCTACCAAGGTATAGCAAGGTCTACCAAGGTATAGCAAAGTCCAGCAAGGTCTACCAAGGTATAGCAAAGTCCAGCAAGGTCTACCAAGGTATAGCAAAGTCCAGCAAGGTCTACCAAGGTATAGCAAAGTCCAGCAAGGTCTACCAAGGTATAGCAAGGTCTACCAAAGTCCAGCAAGGTCTACCAAGGTATAGCAAGGTCTACCAAGGTCTACCAAGGTATAGCAAGGTCTACCAAGGTATAGCAAGGTCTACCAAGGTATAGCAAAGTCCAGCAAGGTCTACCAAGGTATAGCAAGGTCTACCAAAGTCCAGCAAGGTCTACCAAGGTATAGCAGGGTCTACCAGGGTATAGCAGGGTCTACCAAGGTCCAGCAAAGTCTACCAAGTTATAGCAGGGTCTACCAAGGTATAGCAGGGTCTACCAAGGTATAGCAGGGTATAGCAGGGTCTACCAAGGTCCAGCAAAGTCTACCAAGTTATAGCAGGGTCTACCAAGGTATAGCAGGGTCTACCAAGGTATAGCAGGGTATAGCAGGGTCTACCAAGGTCCAGCAAAGTCTACCAAGGTATAGCAAAGTCCAGCAAGGTCTACCAAGGTATAGCAAGGTCTACCAAGGTATAGCAAAGTCCAGCAAGGTCTACCAAGGTATAGCAAAGTCCAGCAAGGTCTACCAAGGTATAGCAAAGTCCAGCAAGGTCTACCAAGGTATAGCAAAGTCCAGCAAGGTCTACCAAGGTATAGCAAGGTCTACCAAAGTCCAGCAAGGTCTACCAAGGTATAGCAAGGTCTACCAAGGTATAGCAAGGTCTACCAAGGTATAGCAAGGTCTACCAAAGTCCAGCAAGGTCTACCAAGGTATAGCAGGGTCTACCAGGGTATAGCAGGGTCTACCAAGGTCCAGCAAAGTCTACCAAGGTATAGCAAAGTCCAGCAAGGTGTTCCAAGGTATAGCAAGGTCTACCAAGGTATAGCAAAGTCCAGCAAGGTCTACCAAGGTATAGCAAAGTCCAGCAAGGTCTACCAAGGTATAGCAAGGTCTACCAAAGTCCAGCAAGGTCTACCAAGGTATAGCAAGGTCTACCAAGGTCTACCAAGGTATAGCAAGGTCTACCAAGGTATAGCAAAGTCCAGCAAGGTCTACCAAGGTATAGCAAGGTCTACCAAAGTCCAGCAAGGTCTACCAAGGTATAGCAGGGTCTACCAGGGTATAGCAGGGTCTACCAAGGTCCAGCAAAGTCTACCAAGTTATAGCAGGGTCTACCAAGGTATAGCAGGGTCTACCAAGGTATAGCAGGGTATAGCAGGGTCTACCAAGGTCCAGCAAAGTCTACCAAGGTATAGCAAAGTCCAGCAAGGTCTACCAAGGTATAGCAAGGTCTACCAAGGTATAGCAAAGTCCAGCATGGTCTACCAAGGTATAGCAAGGTCTACCAAGGTATAGCAAGGTCTACCAAGGTATAGCGAGGTCTACCAAGGTATAGCAAGGTCTACCAAGGTATAGCAAAGTCCAGCAAGGTCTACCAAGGTATAGAAAAGTCTACCAAGGTATAGCAGGGTCTACCAAGGTATAGCAGGGTCTACCAAGGTATAGCAGGGTCTACCAGGGTATAGCAGGGTCTACCAAGGTCCAGCAAAGTCTACCAAGGTATAGCAGGGTCTACCAAGGTATAGCAGGGTCTACCAAGGTCCAGCAAAGTCTACCAAGTTATAGCAGGGTCTACCAAGGTATAGCAGGGTCTACCAAGTTATAGCAGGGCCTACCAAGGTATAGCAGGGTCTACCAGGGTATAGCAGGGTATACCAAGGTCCAGCAAAGTCTACCAAGGTATAGCAGGGTCTACCAAGGTATAGCAAAGTCTACCAAGGTATAGCAGGGTCTACCAGGGTATAGCAGGGTCTACCAAGGTCCAGCAAAGTCTACCAAGTTATAGCAGGGTCTACCAAGGTATAGCAGGGTCTACCAAGGTATAGCAAAGTCCAGCAAGGTCTACCAAGGTATAGCAAGGTCTACCAAGGTATAGCAAAGTCCAGCAAGGTCTACCAAGGTATAGCAAGGTCTACCAAGGTATAGCAAGGTCAACCAAGGTATAGCAAAGTCCAGCAAGGTCTACCAAGGTATAGCAAGGTCTACCAAGGTATAGCAAAGTCCAGCAAGGTCTACCAAGGTATAGCAAGGTCTACCAAGGTATAGCAAAGTCCAGCAAGGTCTACCAAGGTATAGCAAAGTCTACCAAGGTATAGCAGGGTCTACCAAGGTATAGCAGGGTCTACCAGGGTATAGCAGGGTCTACCAAGGTATAGCAGGGTCTACCAAGGTCCAGCAAAGTCTACCAAGGTATAGCAG
This sequence comes from Trichomycterus rosablanca, assembly GCF_030014385.1. Lineage (NCBI taxonomy): Eukaryota > Metazoa > Chordata > Actinopteri > Siluriformes > Trichomycteridae > Trichomycterus > Trichomycterus rosablanca. The sequence goes on along the minus strand of NW_026947005.1, from coordinate 39,770 downwards.
GGTCTACCAAGGTCCAGCAAAGTCTACCAAGGTATAGCAGGGTGTACCAAGGTATAGCAGGGTCTACCAAGGTATAGCAGGGTCTACCAAGGTATAGCAGGGCCTACCAAGGTATAGCAGGGTCTACCAGGGTATAGCAGGGTCTACCAAGGTCCAGCAAAGTCTACCAAGGTATAGCAGGGTCTACCAAGGTATAGCAGGGTCTACCAAGGTCCAGCAACGTCTACCAAGGTATAGCAGGGTCTACCAAGGTATAGCAGGGCCTACCAAGGTATAGCAGGGTCTACCAGGGTATAGCAGGGTCTACCAAGGTCCAGCAAAGTCTACCAAGTTATAGCAGGGTCTACCAAGGTATAGCAGGGTCTACCAAGGTATAGCAGGGTATAGCAGGGTCTACCAAGGTCCAGCAAAGTCTACCAAGGTATAGCAAAGTCCAGCAAGGTCTACCAAGGTATAGCAAGGTCTACCAAGGTATAGCAAAGTCCAGCAAGGTCTACCAAGGTATAGCAAGGTCTACCAAGGTATAGCAAAGTCCAGCAAGGTCTACCAAGGTATAGCAAAGTCCAGCAAGGTCTACCAAGGTATAGCAGGGTCTACCAGGGTATAGCAGGGTCTACCAAGGTCCAGCAAAGTCTACCAAGTTATAGCAGGGTCTACCAAGGTATAGCAGGGTCTACCAAGGTATATCAGGGTATAGCAGGGTCTACCAAGGTCCAGCAAAGTCTACCAAGGTATAGCAGGGTCTACCAAGGTCCAGCAAAGTCTACCAAGGTATAGCAGGGTCTACCAAGGTATAGCAGGGTCTACCAAGGTATAGCAGGGCCTACCAAGGTATAGCAGGGTCTACCAGGGTATAGCAGGGTCTACCAAGGTCCAGCAAAGTCTACCAAGGTATAGCAGGGTCTACCAAGGTATAGCAAAGTCTACCAAGGTATAGAAGGGTCTACCAGGGTATAGCAGGGTCTACCAAGGTCCAGCAAAGTCTACCAAGTTATAGCAGGGTCTACCAAGGTATAGCAGGGTCTACCAAGGTATATCAGGGTATAGCAGGGTCTACCAAGGTCCAGCAAAGTCTACCAAGGTATAGCAAGGTCTACCAAGGTATAGCAAGGTCTACCAAGGTATAGCAAGGTCTACCAAGGTATAGCAAGGTCTACCAAGGTATAGCAAAGTCCAGCAAGGTCTACCAAGGTATAGCAAGGTCTACCAAGGTATAGCAAGGTCTACCAAGGTATAGCAAGGTCTACCAAGGTATAGCAAGGTCTACCAAGGTATAGCAAGGTCTACCAAGGTATAGCAAGGTCTACCAAGGTATAGCAAAGTCCAGCAAGGTCTACCAAGGTATAGCAAGGTCTACCAAGGTATAGCAAGGTCTACCAAGGTCTACCAAGGTATAGCAAAGTCCAGCAGGGTCTACCAAGGTATAGCAAGGTCTACCAAGGTATAGCAAAGTCCAGCAAGGTCTACCAAGGTATAGCAGGGTCTACCAAGGTATAGCAGGGTCTACCAAGGTATAGCAGGGTCTACCAGGGTATAGCAGGGTCTACCAAGGTCCAGCAAAGTCTACCAAGGTATAGCAGGGTCTACCAAGGTATAGCAGGGTCTACCAAGGTCCAGCAAAGTCTACCAAGGTATAGCAGGGTCTACCAAGTTATAGCAGGGTCTACCAAGGTATAGCAGGGTCTACCAGGGTATAGCAGGGTATACCAAGGTCCAGCAAAGTCTACCAAGGTATAGCAGGGTCTACCAAGGTATAGCAAAGTCTACCAAGGTATAGCAGGGTCTACCAGGGTATAGCAGGGTCTACCAAGGTCCAGCAAAGTCTACCAAGTTATAGCAGGGTCTACCAAGGTATAGCAGGGTCTACCAAGGTATAGCAGGGTATAGCAGGGTCTACCAAGGTATAGCAAGGTCTACCAAGGTATAGCAAAGTCCAGCAAGGTCTACCAAGGTATAGCAGGGTCTACCAAGGTATAGCAGGGTCTACCAGGGTATAGCAGGGTCTACCAAGGTCCAGCAAAGTCTACCAAGGTATAGCAGGGTCTACCAAGGTATAGCAGGGTCTACCAAGGTCCAGCAAAGTCTACCAAGGTATAGCAGGGTCTACCAAGTTATAGCAGGGCCTACCAAGGTATAGCAGGGTCTACCAGGGTATAGCAGGGTATACCAAGGTCCAGCAAAGTCTACCAAGGTATAGCAGGGTCTACCAAGGTATAGCAAAGTCTACCAAGGTATAGCAGGGTCTACCAGGGTATAGCAGGGTCTACCAAGGTCCAGCAAAGTCTACCAAGTTATAGCAGGGTCTACCAAGGTATAGCAGGGTCTACCAAGGTATAGCAGGGTATAGCAGGGTCTACCAAGGTATAGCAAGGTCTACCAAGGTATAGCAAAGTCCAGCAAGGTCTACCAAGGTATAGCAAGGTCTACCAAGGTATAGCAAAGTCCAGCAAGGTCTACCAAGGTATAGCAAAGTCCAGCAAGGTCTACCAAGGTATAGCAAAGTCCAGCAAGGTCTACCAAGGTATAGCAAGGTCTACCAAGGTATAGCAAGGTCTACCAAGGTATAGCAAGGTCTACCAAGGTATAGCAAAGTCCAGCAAGGTCTACCAAGGTATAGCAAGGTCTACCAAAGTCCAGCAAAGTCTACCAAGTTATAGCAGGGTCTACCAAGGTATAGCAGGGTCTACCAAGGTATAGCAGGGTATAGCAGGGTCTACCAAGGTCCAGCAAAGTCTACCAAGGTATAGCAAAGTCCAGCAAGGTCTACCAAGGTATAGCAAGGTCTACCAAGGTATAGCAAAGTCCAGCATGGTCTACCAAGGTATAGCAAGGTCTACCAAGGTATAGCAAGGTCTACCAAGGTATAGCGAGGTCTACCAAGGTATAGCAAGGTCTACCAAGGTATAGCAAAGTCCAGCAAGGTCTACCAAGGTATAGCAAAGTCTACCAAGGTATAGCAGGGTCTACCAAGGTATAGCAGGGTCTACCAAGGTATAGCAGGGTCTACCAGGGTATAGCAGGGTCTACCAAGGTCCAGCAAAGTCTACCAAGGTATAGCAGGGTCTACCAAGGTATAGCAGGGTCTACCAAGGTCCAGCAAAGTCTACCAAGTTATAGCAGGGTCTACCAAGGTATAGCAGGGTCTACCAAGTTATAGCAGGGCCTACCAAGGTATAGCAGGGTCTACCAGGGTATAGCAGGGTATACCAAGGTCCAGCAAAGTCTACCAAGGTATAGCAGGGTCTACCAAGGTATAGCAAAGTCTACCAAGGTATAGCAGGGTCTACCAGGGTATAGCAGGGTCTACCAAGGTCCAGCAAAGTCTACCAAGTTATAGCAGGGTCTACCAAGGTATAGCAGGGTCTACCAAGGTATAGCAAAGTCCAGCAAGGTCTACCAAGGTATAGCAAGGTCTACCAAGGTATAGCAAAGTCCAGCAAGGTCTACCAAGGTATAGCAAGGTCTACCAAGGTATAGCAAGGTCTACCAAGGTATAGCAAAGTCCAGCAAGGTCTACCAAGGTATAGCAAGGTCTACCAAGGTATAGCAAAGTCCAGCAAGGTCTACCAAGGTATAGCAAGGTCTACCAAGGTATAGCAAAGTCCAGCAAGGTCTACCAAGGTATAGCAAAGTCTACCAAGGTATAGCAGGGTCTACCAAGGTATAGCAGGGTCTACCAGGGTATAGCAGGGTCTACCAAGGTATAGAAGGGTCTACCAAGGTCCAGCAAAGTCTACCAAGGTATAGCAGGGTCTACCAAGGTCCAGCAAAGTCTACCAAGGTATAGCAGGGTGTACCAAGGTATAGCAGGGTCTACCAAGGTATAGCAGGGTCTACCAAGGTATAGCAGGGCCTACCAAGGTATAGCAGGGTCTACCAGGGTATAGCAGGGTCTACCAAGGTCCAGCAAAGTCTACCAACGTATAGCAGGGTCTACCAAGGTATAGCAGGGTCTACCAAGGTCCAGCAAAGTCTACCAAGGTATAGCAGGGTCTACCAAGGTATAGCAGGGCCTACCAAGGTATAGCAGGGTCTACCAGGGTATAGCAGGGTCTACCAAGGTCCAGCAAAGTCTACCAAGTTATAGCAGGGTCTACCAAGGTATAGCAGGGTCTACCAAGGTATAGCAGGGTATAGCAGGGTCTACCAAGGTCCAGCAAAGTCTACCAAGGTATAGCAAAGTCCAGCAAGGTCTACCAAGGTATAGCAAGGTCTACCAAGGTATAGCAAAGTCCAGCAAGGTCTACCAAGGTATAGCAAGGTCTACCAAGGTCTACCAAGGTATAGCAAGGTCTACCAAGGTATAGCAAGGTCTACCAAGGTATAGCAAAGTCCAGCAAGGTCTACCAAGGTATAGCAAGGTCTACCAAGGTATAGCAAAGTCCAGCAAGGTCTACCAAGGTATAGCAAGGTCTACCAAGGTCTACCAAGGTATAGCAAGGTCTACCAAGGTATAGCAAGGTCTACCAAGGTATAGCAAAGTCCAGCAAGGTCTACCAAGGTATAGCAAGGTCTACCAAAGTCCAGCAAGGTCTACCAAGGTATAGCAGGGTCTACCAGGGTATAGCAGGGTCTACCAAGGTCCAGCAAAGTCTACCAAGGTATAGCAGGGTCTACCAAGGTATAGCAGGGCCTACCAAGGTATAGCAGGGTCTACCAGGGTATAGCAGGGTATACCAAGGTCCAGCAAAGTCTACCAAGGTATAGCAGGGTCTACCAAGGTATAGCAAAGTCTACCAAGGTATAGCAGGGTCTACCAAGGTATAGCAGGGTCTACCAGGGTATAGCAGGGTCTACCAAGGTATAGCAGGGTATAGCAGGGTCTACCAAGGTCCAGCAAAGTCTACCAAGGTATAGCAAAGTCCAGCAAGGTCTACCAAGGTATAGCAAGGTCTACCAAGGTATAGCAAAGTCCAGCAAGGTCTACCAAGGTATAGCAAAGTCCAGCAAGGTCTACCAAGGTATAGCAAAGTCCAGCAAGGTCTACCAAGGTATAGCAAAGTCCAGCAAGGTCTACCAAGGTATAGCAAGGTCTACCAAAGTCCAGCAAGGTCTACCAAGGTATAGCAAGGTCTACCAAGGTCTACCAAGGTATAGCAAGGTCTACCAAGGTATAGCAAGGTCTACCAAGGTATAGCAAAGTCCAGCAAGGTCTACCAAGGTATAGCAAGGTCTACCAAAGTCCAGCAAGGTCTACCAAGGTATAGCAGGGTCTACCAGGGTATAGCAGGGTCTACCAAGGTCCAGCAAAGTCTACCAAGGTATAGCAAAGTCCAGCAAGGTCTACCAAGGTATAGCAAGGTCTACCAAGGTATAGCAAAGTCCAGCAAGGTCTACCAAGGTATAGCAAAGTCCAGCAAGGTCTACCAAGGTATAGCAAAGTCCAGCAAGGTCTACCAAGGTATAGCAAAGTCCAGCAAGGTCTACCAAGGTATAGCAAGGTCTACCAAAGTCCAGCAAGGTCTACCAAGGTATAGCAAAGTCCAGCAAGGTCTACCAAGGTATAGCAAAGTCCAGCAAGGTCTACCAAGGTATAGCAAAGTCCAGCAAGGTCTACCAAGGTATAGCAAGGTCTACCAAAGTCCAGCAAGGTCTACCAAGGTATAGCAAGGTCTACCAAGGTCTACCAAGGTATAGCAAGGTCTACCAAGGTATAGCAAGGTCTACCAAGGTATAGCAAAGTCCAGCAAGGTCTACCAAGGTATAGCAAGGTCTACCAAAGTCCAGCAAGGTCTACCAAGGTATAGCAGGGTCTACCAGGGTATAGCAGGGTCTACCAAGGTCCAGCAAAGTCTACCAAGTTATAGCAGGGTCTACCAAGGTATAGCAGGGTCTACCAAGGTATAGCAGGGTATAGCAGGGTCTACCAAGGTCCAGCAAAGTCTACCAAGTTATAGCAGGGTCTACCAAGGTATAGCAGGGTCTACCAAGGTATAGCAGGGTATAGCAGGGTATAGCAGGGTCTACCAAGGTCCAGCAAAGTCTACCAAGGTATAGCAAAGTCCAGCAAGGTCTACCAAGGTATAGCAAGGTCTACCAAGGTATAGCAAAGTCCAGCAAGGTCTACCAAGGTATAGCAAAGTCCAGCAAGGTCTACCAAGGTATAGCAAGGTCTACCAAAGTCCAGCAAGGTCTACCAAGGTATAGCAAGGTCTACCAAGGTCTACCAAGGTATAGCAAGGTCTACCAAGGTATAGCAAGGTCTACCAAAGTCCAGCAAGGTCTACCAAGGTATAGCAGGGTCTACCAGGGTATAGCAGGGTCTACCAAGGTCCAGCAAAGTCTACCAAGGTATAGCAAAGTCCAGCAAGGTGTTCCAAGGTATAGCAAGGTCTACCAAGGTATAGCAAAGTCCAGCAAGGTCTACCAAGGTATAGCAAAGTCCAGCAAGGTCTACCAAGGTATAGCAAAGTCCAGCAAGGTCTACCAAGGTATAGCAAGGTCTACCAAAGTCCAGCAAGGTCTACCAAGGTATAGCAAGGTCTACCAAGGTCTACCAAGGTATAGCAAGGTCTACCAAGGTATAGCAAAGTCCAGCAAGGTCTACCAAGGTATAGCAAGGTCTACCAAAGTTCAGCAAGGTCTACCAAGGTATAGCAGGGTCTACCAGGGTATAGCAGGGTCTACCAAGGTCCAGCAAAGTCTACCAAGTTATAGCAGGGTCTACCAAGGTATAGCAGGGTCTACCAAGGTATAGCAGGGTATAGCAGGGTCTACCAAGGTCCAGCAAAGTCTACCAAGGTATAGCAAAGTCCAGCAAGGTCTACCAAGGTATAGCAAGGTCTACCAAGGTATAGCAAAGTCCAGCATGGTCTACCAAGGTATAGCAAGGTCTACCAAGGTATAGCAAGGTCTACCAAGGTATAGCGAGGTCTACCAAGGTATAGCAAGGTCTACCAAGGTATAGCAAAGTCCAGCAAGGTCTACCAAGGTATAGCAAAGTCTACCAAGGTATAGCAGGGTCTACCAAGGTATAGCAGGGTCTACCAAGGTATAGCAGGGTCTACCAGGGTATAGCAGGGTCTACCAAGGTCCAGCAAAGTCTACCAAGGTATAGCAGGGTCTACCAAGGTATAGCAGGGTCTACCAAGGTCCAGCAAAGTCTACCAAGTTATAGCAGGGTCTACCAAGGTATAGCAGGGTCTACCAAGTTATAGCAGGGCCTACCAAGGTATAGCAGGGTCTACCAGGGTATAGCAGGGTATACCAAGGTCCAGCAAAGTCTACCAAGGTATAGCAGGGTCTACCAAGGTATAGCAAAGTCTACCAAGGTATAGCAGGGTCTACCAGGGTATAGCAGGGTCTACCAAGGTCCAGCAAAGTCTACCAAGTTATAGCAGGGTCTACCAAGGTATAGCAGGGTCTACCAAGGTATAGCAAAGTCCAGCAAGGTCTACCAAGGTATAGCAAGGTCTACCAAGGTATAGCAAAGTCCAGCAAGGTCTACCAAGGTATAGCAAGGTCTACCAAGGTATAGCAAGGTCTACCAAGGTATAGCAAAGTCCAGCAAGGTCTACCAAGGTATAGCAAGGTCTACCAAGGTATAGCAAAGTCCAGCAAGGTCTACCAAGGTATAGCAAGGTCTACCAAGGTATAGCAAAGTCCAGCAGGGTCTACCAAGGTCCAGCAAAGTCTACCAAGGTATAGCAAAGTCCAGCAAGGTCTACCAAGGTATAGCAAGGTCTACCAAGGTATAGCAAAGTCCAGCAAGGTCTACCAAGGTATAGCAAAGTCTACCAAGGTATAGCAGGGTCTACCAAGGTATAGCAGGGTCTACCAGGGTATAGCAGGGTCTACCAAGGTATAGCAGGGTCTACCAAGGTCCAGCAAAGTCTACCAAGGTATAGCAGGGTCTACCAAGGTCCAGCAAAGTCTACCAAGGTATAGCAGGGTGTACCAAGGTATAGCAGGGTCTACCAAGGTATAGCAGGGTCTACCAAGGTATAGCAGGGCCTACCAAGGTATAGCAGGGTCTACCAGGGTATAGCAGGGTCTACCAAGGTCCAGCAAAGTCTACCAAGGTATAGCAGGGTCTACCAAGGTATAGCAGGGTCTACCAAGGTCCAGCAACGTCTACCAAGGTATAGCAGGGTCTACCAAGGTATAGCAGGGCCTACCAAGGTATAGCAGGGTCTACCAGGGTATAGCAGGGTCTACCAAGGTCCAGCAAAGTCTACCAAGTTATAGCAGGGTCTACCAAGGTATAGCAGGGTCTACCAAGGTATAGCAGGGTATAGCAGGGTCTACCAAGGTCCAGCAAAGTCTACCAAGGTATAGCAAAGTCCAGCAAGGTCTACCAAGGTATAGCAAGGTCTACCAAGGTATAGCAAAGTCCAGCAAGGTCTACCAAGGTATAGCAAGGTCTACCAAGGTCTACCAAGGTATAGCAAGGTCTACCAAGGTATAGCAAGGTCTACCAAGGTATAGCAAAGTCCAGCAAGGTCTACCAAGGTATAGCAAGGTCTACCAAGGTATAGCAAAGTCCAGCAAGGTCTACCAAGGTATAGCAAGGTCTACCAAGGTCTACCAAGGTATAGCAAGGTCTACCAAGGTATAGCAAGGTCTACCAAGGTATAGCAAAGTCCAGCAAGGTCTACCAAGGTATAGCAAGGTCTACCAAAGTCCAGCAAGGTCTACCAAGGTATAGCAGGGTCTACCAGGGTATAGCAGGGTCTACCAAGGTCCAGCAAAGTCTACCAAGGTATAGCAGGGTCTACCAAGGTATAGCAGGGTCTACCAAGGTCCAGCAAAGTCTACCAAGGTATAGCAGGGTCTACCAAGGTATAGCAGGGCCTACCAAGGTATAGCAGGGTCTACCAGGGTATAGCAGGGTATACCAAGGTCCAGCAAAGTCTACCAAGGTATAGCAGGGTCTACCAAGGTATAGCAAAGTCTACCAAGGTATAGCAGGGTCTACCAAGGTATAGCAGGGTCTACCAGGTATAGCAGGGTCTACCAAGGTATAGCAGGGTATAGCAGGGTCTACCAAGGTCCAGCAAAGTCTACCAAGGTATAGCAAAGTCAGCAAGGTCTACCAAGGTATAGCAAGTCTACCAAGGTATAGCAAAGTCCAGCAAGGTCTACCAAGGTATAGCAAGTCAGCAAGGTCTACCAAGGTATAGCAAGTCCAGCAAGGTCTACCAAGGTATAGCAAAGTCAGCAAGGTCTACCAAGGTATAGCAGGGTCTACCAAAGGTCCAGCAAGGTCTACAAGGGTATAGCAAGGTCTACCAGGTCTACCAAGGTATAGCAAGGTCTACCAAGGTATAGCAAGGTCTACCAAGGTATAGCAAGTCCAGCAAGGTCTACCAAGGGTATAGCAAGGTCTACCAAGGTATAGCAAAGGTCTACCAAGGTATAGCAAAGTCCAGCAAGGTCTACCAAGGTATAGCAAGGTCTACCAAGGTATAGCAAAGGTCAGCAAGGTCTACCAAGGTATAGCAAGGTCTACCAAGGTATAGCAAAGTCAGCAGGTCTACCAAGGTCCAGCAAAGTCTACCAAGGTATAGCAAAGTCCAGCAAGGTCTACCAAGGTATAGCAAGGTCTACCAAGGTATAGCAAAGTCAGCAAGGTCTACCAAGGTATAGCAAAGTCTACCAAGGTATAGCAGGGTCTACCAAGGTATAGCAGGGTCTACCAAGGGTATAGCAGGGTCTACCAAGGTTATAGCAGGTCTACCAAGGTCCAGCAAAGTCTACCAAGGTTATAGCAGGGTCTACCAAGGTCCAGCAAAGTCTACCAGGTATAGCAGGGTGTACCAAGGTATAGCAGGGTCTACCAAGGTATAGCAGGGTCTACCAAGGTATAGCAGGGTCTACCAAGGTATAGCAGGTCTACCAGTATAGCAGGGTCTACCAAGGTCCAGCAAAGTCTACCAAGGTATAGCAGGGTCTACCAAGGTATAGCCAGGGTCCTACCAAGGTCCAGCAACGGTCTACCAAGGTATAGCAGGGTCTACCAAGGTATAGCAAGGGCCTACCAAGGTATAGCAGGGTCTACCAAGGTATAGCAGGTCTACCAAGGTCCAGCAAGTCTACCAAGTATAGCAGGGTCTACCAAGGTATAGCAGGGTCTACCAAGGTATAGCAGGGTTATAGCAGGGTCTACCAAGGTCAGCAAAGTCTACCAGGTATAGCAAAGTCCAGCAAGGTCTACCAAGGTATAGCAAGGTCTTACCAAGGTCTAGCAAGTCAGCAAGGTCTACCAGGTCTAGCAAGGTTACCAAGGTCTACCAAGGTATAGCAAGGTCTACCAAGGTATAGCAAGGTCTACCAAGGTATAGCAAGTCCAGCAAGGTCTACCAAGGTATAGCAAGGTCTACCAAGGTATAGCAAAGTCAGCAAGGTCTACCAAGGTATAGCAAGGTCTACAAGGTCTACCAGGTATAGCAAGGTCTACCAGGTATAGCAAGGTCTACCAAGGTATAGCAAAGTCCAGCAAGGTCTACCAAGGGTATAGCAAGGTCTACCAAAGTCCAGCAAGGTCTACCAAGGTATAGCAGGGTCTACCAGGGTATAGCAGGGTCTACCAAGGTCCAGCAAAGTCTACCAAGTATAGCAGGGTCTACCAAGGTATAGCAGGGTCTACCAAGGTCCAGCAAGTCTACCAAGGTATAGCAGGGTCTACCAAGGTATAGCAGGGCCTACCAAGTATAGCAGGGTCTACCAGGGTATAGCAGGGTATACCAAGGTCCAGCAAAGTCTACCAAGGTATAGCAGGGTCTACCAAGTATAGCAAGTCTACCAAGGTATAGCAAGGTCTACCAAGGTATAGCAGGGTCTACCAGGGTATAGCAGGTCTACCAAGGTATAGCAGGGTATAGCAGGTCTACCAAGTCCAGCAAAGTCTACCAAGGTATAGCAAAGTCAGCAAGGTCTACCAGGTATAGCAAGGTCTACCAAGGTATAGCAAGTCAGCAAGGTCTACCAAGGTATAGCAAAGTCCAGCAAGGTCTACCAAGGTATAGCAAAGTCCAGCAAGGTCTACCAAGGTATAGCAAAGTCCAGCAAGGTCTACCAAGGTATAGCAAGGTCTACCAAAGTCCAGCAAGGTCTACCAAGGTATAGCAAGGTCCTACCAAGGTCTACCAAGGTATAGCAAGGTCTACCAAGGTATAGCAAGGTCTACCAAGGTATAGCAAAGTCCAGCAAGGTCTACCAAGGTATAGCAAGGTCTACCAAGTCCAGCAAGGTCTACCAAGGTATAGCAGGGTCTACCAGGGTATAGCAGGTCTACCAAGTCCAGCAAAGTCTACCAAGGTATAGCAAAGTCAGCAGTCTACAAGGTATAGCAAGGTCTACCAAGGTATAGCAAAGTCCAGCAAGGTCTACCAAGGTATAGCAAAGTCCAGCAAGGTCTACCAAGGTATAGCAAGAGGTCTACCAGAGCAAAGTCCAGCAAGGTCTACCAAGGTATAGCAAAGTCCAGCAAGGTCTACCAAGGTATAGCAAAGTCCAGCAAGGTCTACCAGTTATAGCAAAGTCCAGCAAGGTCTACCAAGGTATAGCAAGGTCTACCAAAGTCCAGCAAGGTCTACCAAGGTATAGCAAAGTCCAGCAAGGTCTACCATAGCAAGTCTAGCAAGGTCTACCAAAGTCCAGCAAGGGTCTACCAAGGTATAGCAAGGTCTACAAGGTCTACCAAGGCAAGGTCTACCAAGGTATAGCAAGGTCTACCAAGGTCCAGCAAGGTCTACCAAGGTATAGCAAGGTCTACCAGGGTCTACCAAGGTATAGCAAGGTCTACCAAGGTATAGCAAGGTCTACCAAGGTATAGCAAAGTCCAGCAAGGTCTACCAAGGTATAGCAAGGTCATCTGTCTCGCGTGTGTGGTCTACCAAAGGTCCAGCAAGGTCTACCAAGGTATAGCAGGGTCTACCAGGGTATAGCAGGGTCTACCAAGGTCCAGCAAAGGTCTACCAAGTTATAGCAGGGTCTACCAAGGTATAGCAGGGTCTACCAAGGTATAGCAGGGTATAGCAGGGTCTACCAAGGTCCAGCAAAGTCTACCAAGTTATAGCAGGGTCTACCAAGGTATAGCAGGGTCTACCAAGGTATAGCAGGGTATAGCAGGGTATAGCAGGGTCTACCAAGGTCCAGCAAAGTCTACCAAGGTATAGCAAAGTCCAGCAAGGTCTACCAAGGTATAGCAAGGGTCTACCAAGGTATAGCAAAGTCCAGCAAGGTCTACCAAGGTATAGCAAAGTCCAGCAAGGTCTACCAAGGTATAGCAAAGTCCAGCAAGGTCTACCAAGGTATAGCAAAGTCCAGCAAGGTCTACCAAGGTATAGCAAGGTCTACCAAGTCCAGCAAGGTCTACCAAGGTATAGCAAGGTCTACCAAGGTCTACCAAGGTATAGCAAGGTCTACCAAGGTATAGCAAGGTCTACCAAAGTCCAGCAAGGTCTACCAAGGTATAGCAGGGTCTACCAGGGTATAGCAGGGTCTACCAAGGTCCAGCAAAGTCTACCAAGGTATAGCAAAGTCCAGCAAGGTCTACCAAGGTATAGCAAGGTCTACCAAGGTATAGCAAAGTCCAGCAAGGTCTACCAAGGTATAGCAAAGTCCAGCAAGGTCTACCAAGGTATAGCAAAGTCCAGCAAGGTCTACCAAGGTATAGCAAGGTCTACCAAGTCCAGCAAGGTCTACCAAGGTATAGCAAGGTCTACCAAGGTCTACCAAGGTATAGCAAGGTCTACCAAGGTATAGCAAAGTCCAGCAAGGTCTACCAAGGTATAGCAAGGTCTACCAAAGTCCAGCAAGGTCTACCAAGGTATAGCAGGGTCTACCAGGGTATAGCAGGGTCTACCAAGGTCCAGCAAAGTCTACCAAGTTATAGCAGGGTCTACCAAGGTATAGCAGGGTCTACCAAGGTATAGCAGGGTATAGCAGGGTCTACCAAGGTCCAGCAAAGTCTACCAAGGTATAGCAAAGTCCAGCAAGGTCTACCAAGGTATAGCAAGGTCTACCAAGGTATAGGCAAAGTCCAGCATGGTCTACCAAGGTATAGCAAGGTCTACCAAGGTATAGCAAGGTCTACCAAGGTATAGCGAGGTCTACCAAGGTATAGCAAGGTCTACCAAGGTATAGCAAAGTCCAGCAAGGTCTACCAAGGTTATAGCAAAGTCTACCAAGGTATAGCAGGGTCTACCAAGGTATAGCAGGGTCTACCAAGGTATAGCAGGGTCTACCAGGGTATAGCAGGGTCTACCAAGGTCCAGCAAAGTCTACCAAGGTATAGCAGGGTCTACCAAGGTATAGCAGGGTCTACCAAGGTCCAGCAAAGTCTACCAAGTTATAGCAGGGTCTACCAAGGTATAGCAGGGTCTACCAAGTTATAGCAGGGCCTACCAAGGTATAGCAGGGTCTACCAGGGTATAGCAGGGTATACCAAGGTCCAGCAAAGTCTACCAAGGTATAGCAGGGTCTACCAAGGTATAGCAAAGTCTACCAAGGTATAGCAGGGTCTACCAGGGTATAGCAGGGTCTACCAAGGTCCAGCAAAGTCTACCAAGTTATAGCAGGGTCTACCAAGGTATAGCAGGGTCTACCAAGGTATAGCAAAGTCCAGCAAGGTCTACCAAGGTATAGCAAGGTCTACCAAGGTATAGCAAAGTCCAGCAAGGTCTACCAAGGTATAGCAAGGTCTACCAAGGTATAGCAAGGTCTACCAAGGTATAGCAAAGTCCAGCAAGGTCTACCAAGGTATAGCAAGGTCTACCAAGGTATAGCAAAGTCCAGCAAGGTCTACCAAGGTATAGCAAGGTCTACCAAGGTATAGCAAAGTCCAGCAGGGTCTACCAAGGTCCAGCAAAGTCTACCAAGGTATAGCAAAGTCCAGCAAGGTCTACCAAGGTATAGCAAGGTCTACCAAGGTATAGCAAAGTCCAGCAAGGTCTACCAAGGTATAGCAAAGTCTACCAAGGTATAGCAGGGTCTACCAAGGTATAGCAGGGTCTACCAGGGTATAGCAGGGTCTACCAAGGTATAGCAGGGTCTACCAAGGTCCAGCAAAGTCTACCAAGGTATAGCAGGGTCTACCAAGGTCCAGCAAAGTCTACCAAGGTATAGCAGGGTGTACCAAGGTATAGCAGGGTCTACCAAGGTATAGCAGGGTCTACCAAGGTATAGCAGGGCCTACCAAGGTATAGCAGGGTCTACCAGGGTATAGCAGGGTCTACCAAGGTCCAGCAAAGTCTACCAAGGTATAGCAGGGTCTACCAAGGTATAGCAGGGTCTACCAAGGTCCAGCAACGTCTACCAAGGTATAGCAGGGTCTACCAAGGTATAGCAGGGCCTACCAAGGTATAGCAGGGTCTACCAGGGTATAGCAGGGTCTACCAAGGTCCAGCAAAGTCTACCAAGTTATAGCAGGGTCTACCAAGGTATAGCAGGGTCTACCAAGGTATAGCAGGGTATAGCAGGGTCTACCAAGGTCCAGCAAAGTCTACCAAGGTATAGCAAAGTCCAGCAAGGTCTACCAAGGTATAGCAAGGTCTACCAAGGTATAGCAAAGTCCAGCAAGGTCTACCAAGGTATAGCAAGGTCTACCAAGGTCTACCAAGGTATAGCAAGGTCTACCAAGGTATAGCAAGGTCTACCAAGGTATAGCAAAGTCCAGCAAGGTCTACCAAGGTATAGCAAGGTCTACCAAGGTATAGCAAAGTCCAGCAAGGTCTACCAAGGTATAGCAAGGTCTACCAAGGTCTACCAAGGTATAGCAAGGTCTACCAAGGTATAGCAAGGTCTACCAAGGTATAGCAAAGTCCAGCAAGGTCTACCAAGGTATAGCAAGGTCTACCAAAGTCCAGCAAGGTCTACCAAGGTATAGCAAGGGTCTACCAGGTATAGCAGGGTCTACCAAGGTCCAGCAAAGTCTACCAAGGTATAGCAGGGTCTACCAAGGTATAGCAGGGTCTACCAAGGTCCAGCAAAGTCTACCAAGGTATAGCAGGGTCTACCAAGGTATAGCAGGGCCTACCAAGGTATAGCAGGGTCTACCAAGGGTATAGCAGGGTATACCAAGGTCCAGCAAAGTCTACCAAGGTATAGCAGGGTCTACCAAGGTATAGCAAGGTCTACCAAGGTATAGCAGGGTCTACCAAGGTATAGCAGGGTCTACCAGGGTATAGCAGGGTCTACCAAGGTATAGCAGGGTATAGCAGGGTCTACCAAGGTCCAGCAAAGTCTACCAAGGTATAGCAAAGTCCAGCAAGGTCTACCAAGGTATAGCAAGGTCTACCAAGGTATAGCAAAGTCCAGCAAGGTCTACCAAGGTATAGCAAGTCCAGCAAGGTCTACCAAGGTATAGCAAAGTCCAGCAAGGTCTACCAAGGTATAGCAAAGTCCAGCAAGGTCTACCAAGGTATAGCAAGGTCTACCAAGTCCAGCAAGGTCTACCAAGGTCTACCAAGGTCTACCAAGGTATAGCAAGGTCTACCAAGGTATAGCAAGGTCTACCAAGGTATAGCAAAGTCCAGCAAGGTCTACCAAGGTATAGCAAGGTCTACCAAAGTCCAGCAAGGTCTACCAAGGTATAGCAGGGTCTACCAGGGTATAGCAGGGTCTACCAAGGTCCAGCAAAGTCTACCAAGGTATAGCAAAGTCCAGCAAGGTCTACCAAGGTATAGCAAGGTCTACCAAGGTATAGCAAAGTCCAGCAAGGTCTACCAAGGTATAGCAAAGTCCAGCAAGGTCTACCAAGGTATAGCAAAGTCCAGCAAGGTCTACCAAGGTATAGCAAAGTCCAGCAAGGTCTACCAAGGTATAGCAAGGTCTACCAAAGTCCAGCAAGGTCTACCAAGGTATAGCAAAGTCCAGCAAGGTCTACCAAGGTATAGCAAAGTCCAGCAAGGTCTACCAAGGTATAGCAAAGTCCAGCAAGGTCTACCAAGGTATAGCAAGGTCTACCAAAGTCCAGCAAGGTCTACCAAGGTATAGCAAGGTCTACCAAGGTCTACCAAGGTATAGCAAGGTCTACCAAGGTATAGCAAGGTCTACCAAGGTATAGCAAAGTCCAGCAAGGTCTACCAAGGTATAGCAAGGTCTACCAAAGTCCAGCAAGGTCTACCAAGGTATAGCAGGGTCTACCAGGGTATAGCAGGGTCTACCAAGGTCCAGCAAAGTCTACCAAGTTATAGCAGGGTCTACCAAGGTATAGCAGGGTCTACCAAGGTATAGCAGGGTATAGCAGGGTCTACCAAGGTCCAGCAAAGTCTACCAAGTTATAGCAGGTCTACCAAGGTATAGCAGGGTCTACCAAGGTATAGCAGGGTATAGCAGGGTATAGCAGGGTCTACCAAGGTCCAGCAAAGTCTACCAAGGTATAGCAAAGTCCAGCAAGGTCTACCAAGGTATAGCAAGGTCTACCAAGGTATAGCAAAGTCCAGCAAGGTCTACCAAGGTATAGCAAAGTCCAGCAAGGTCTACCAAGGTATAGCAAAGTCCAGCAAGGTCTACCAAGGTATAGCAAAGTCCAGCAAGGTCTACCAAGGTATAGCAAGGTCTACCAAAGTCCAGCAAGGTCTACCAAGGTATAGCAAGGTCTACCAAGGTCTACCAAGGTATAGCAAGGTCTACCAAGGTATAGCAAGGTCTACCAAAGTCCAGCAAGGTCTACCAAGGTATAGCAGGGTCTACCAGGGTATAGCAGGGTCTACCAAGGTCCAGCAAAGTCTACCAAGTTATAGCAGGGTCTACCAAGGTATAGCAAAGTCCAGCAAGGTCTACCAAGGTATAGCAAGGTCTACCAAGGTATAGCAAAGTCCAGCAAGGTCTACCAAGGTATAGCAAGGTCTACCAAGGTATAGCAAGGTCTACCAAGGTATAGCAAAGTCCAGCAAGGTCTACCAAGGTATAGCAAGGTCTACCAAGGTATAGCAAAGTCCAGCAAGGTCTACCAAGGTATAGCAAGGTCTACCAAGGTATAGCAAAGTCCAGCAAGGTCTACCAAGGTATAGCAAAGTCTACCAAGGTATAGCAGGGTCCTACCAAGGTATAGCAGGGTCTACCAGGGTATAGCAGGGTCTACCAAGGTATAGCAGGGTCTACCAAGGTCCAGCAAAGTCTACCAAGGTATAGCAGGTCTACCAAGGTCCAGCAAAGTCTACCAAGGTATAGCAGGGTCTACCAAGGTATAGCAGGGTCTACCAAGGTATAGCAGGGTCTACCAAGGTATAGCAGGGCCTACCAAGGTATAGCAGGGTCTACCAGGGTATAGCAGGGTCTACCAAGGTCCAGCAAAGTCTACCAAGGTATAGCAGGGTCTACCAAGGTATAGCAGGGTCTACCAAGGTCCAGCAACGTCTACCAAGGTATAGCAGGGTCTACCAAGGTATAGCAGGGCCTACCAAGGTATAGCAGGGTCTACCAGGGTATAGCAGGGTCTACCAAGGTCCAGCAAAGTCTACCAAGTTATAGCAGGGTCTACCAAGGTATAGCAGGGGTCTACCAAGGTATAGCAGGGTATAGCAGGGTCTACCAAGGTCCAGCAAAGGTCTACCAAGGTATAGCAAAGTCCAGCAAGGTCTACCAAGGTATAGCAAGGTCTACCAAGGTATAGCAAAGTCCAGCAAGGTCTACCAAGGTATAGCAAGGTCTACCAAGGTATAGCAAAGTCCAGCAAGGTCTACCAAGGTATAGCAAAGTCCAGCAAGGTCTACCAAGGTATAGCAGGGTCTACCAGGGTATAGCAGGGTCTACCAAGGTCCAGCAAAGTCTACCAAGTTATAGCAGGGTCTACCAAGGTATAGCAGGGTCTACCAAGGTATAGCAGGGTATAGCAGGGTCTACCAAGGTCCAGCAAAGTCTACCAAGGTATAGCAGGGTCTACCAAGGTCAGCAAGGGTCTACCAAGGTATAGCAGGGTCTACCAAGGTATAGCAGGGTCTACCAAGGTATAGCAGGGTCTACCAAGGTATAGCAGGGTCTACCAAGGGTATAGCAGGGTCTACCAAGGTCCAGCAAAGTCTACCAAGGTATAGCAGGGTCTACCAAGGTATAGCAAGTCTACCAAGGTATAGAAGGGTCTACCAGGGTATAGCAGGGTCTACCAAGGTCCAGCAAAGTCTACCAAGTTATAGCAGGGTCTACCAAGGTATAGCAGGGTCTACCAAGGTATATCAGGTATAGCAGGGTCTACCAAGGTCCAGCAAAGTCTACCAAGGTATAGCAAGGTCTACCAAGGTATAGCAAGGTCTACCAAGGTATAGCAAGGTCTACCAAGGTATAGCAAGGTCTACCAAGGTATAGCAAAGTCCAGCAAGGTCTACCAAGGTATAGCAAGGTCTACCAAGGTATAGCAAGGTCTACCAAGGTATAGCAAGGTCTACCAAGGTATAGCAAGGTCTACCAAGGTATAGCAAGGTCTACCAAGGTATAGCAAGGTCTACCAAGGTATAGCAAAGTCCAGCAAGGTCTACCAAGGTATAGCAAGGTCTACCAAGGTATAGCAAGGTCTACCAAGGTCTACCAAGGTATAGCAAAGTCCAGCAGGGTCTACCAAGGTATAGCAAGGTCTACCAAGGTATAGCAAAGTCCAGCAAGGTCTACCAAGGTATAGCAGGGTCTACCAAGTTATAGCAGGGTCTACCAAGGTATAGCAGGGTCTACCAGGGTATAGCAGGGTCTACCAAGGTCCAGCAAAGTCTACCAAGGTATAGCAGGGTCTACCAAGGTATAGCAGGGTCTACCAAGGTCCAGCAAAGTCTACCAAGGTATAGCAGGGTCTACCAAGTTATAGCAGGGCCTACCAAGGTATAGCAGGGTCTACCAGGGTATAGCAGGGTATACCAAGGTCCAGCAAAGTCTACCAAGGTATAGCAGGGTCTACCAAGGTATAGCAAAGTCTACCAAGGTATAGCAGGGTCTACCAGGGTATAGCAGGGTCTACCAAGGTCCAGCAAAGTCTACCAAGTTATAGCAGGGTCTACCAAGGTATAGCAGGGTCTACCAAGGTATAGCAGGGTATAGCAGGGTCTACCAAGGTATAGCAAGGTCTACCAAGGTATAGCAAAGTCCAGCAAGGTCTACCAAGGTATAGCAAGGTCTACCAAGGTATAGCAAAGTCCAGCAAGGTCTACCAAGGTATAGCAAAGTCCAGCAAGGTCTACCAAGGTATAGCAAAGTCCAGCAAGGTCTACCAAGGTATAGCAAGGTCTACCAAGGTATAGCAAGGTCTACCAAGGTATAGCAAGGTCTACCAAGGTATAGCAAAGTCCAGCAAGGTCTACCAAGGTATAGCAAGGTCTACCAAAGTCCAGCAAAGTCTACCAAGTTATAGCAGGGTCTACCAAGGTATAGCAGGGTCTACCAAGGTATAGCAGGGTATAGCAGGGTCTACCAAGGTCCAGCAAAGTCTACCAAGGTATAGCAAAGTCCAGCAAGGTCTACCAAGGTATAGCAAGGTCTACCAAGGTATAGCAAAGTCCAGCATGGTCTACCAAGGTATAGCAAGGTCTACCAAGGTATAGCAAGGTCTACCAAGGTATAGCGAGGTCTACCAAGGTATAGCAAGGTCTACCAAGGTATAGCAAAGTCCAGCAAGGTCTACCAAGGTATAGCAAAGTCTACCAAGGTATAGCAGGGTCTACCAAGGTATAGCAGGGTCTACCAAGGTATAGCAGGGTCTACCAGGGTATAGCAGGGTCTACCAAGGTCCAGCAAAGTCTACCAAGGTATAGCAGGGTCTACCAAGGTATAGCAGGGTCTACCAAGGTCCAGCAAAGTCTACCAAGGTATAGCAGGGTCTACCAAGGTATAGCAGGGTCTACCAAGGTCCAGCAAAGTCTACCAAGGTATAGCAGGGTCTACCAGGGTATAGCAGGGTATACCAAGGTCCAGCAAAGTCTACCAAGGTATAGCAGGGTCTACCAAGGTATAGCAAAGTCTACCAAGGTATAGCAGGGTCTACCAGGGTATAGCAGGGTCTACCAAGGTCCAGCAAAGTCTACCAAGTTATAGCAGGGTCTACCAAGGTATAGCAGGGTCTACCAAGGTATAGCAAAGTCCAGCAAGGTCTACCAAGGTATAGCAAGGTCTACCAAGGTATAGCAAAGTCCAGCAAGGTCTACCAAGGTATAGCAAGGTCTACCAAGGTATAGCAAGGTCTACCAAGGTATAGCAAAGTCCAGCAAGGTCTACCAAGGTATAGCAAGGTCTACCAAGGTATAGCAAAGTCCAGCAAGGTCTACCAAGGTATAGCAAGGTCTACCAAGGTATAGCAAAGTCCAGCAAGGTCTACCAAGGTATAGCAAAGTCTACCAAGGTATAGCAGGGTCTACCAAGGTATAGCAGGGTCTACCAGGGTATAGCAGGGTCTACCAAGGTATAGCAGGGTCTACCAAGGTCCAGCAAAGTCTACCAAGGTATAGCAGGGTCTACCAAGGTCCAGCAAAGTCTACCAAGGTATAGCAGGGTGTACCAAGGTATAGCAGGGTCTACCAAGGTATAGCAGGGTCTACCAAGGTATAGCAGGGCCTACCAAGGTATAGCAGGGTCTACCAGGGTATAGCAGGGTCTACCAAGGTCCAGCAAAGTCTACCAAGGTATAGCAGGGTCTACCAAGGTATAGCAGGGTCTACCAAGGTCCAGCAAAGTCTACCAAGGTATAGCAGGGTCTACCAAGGTATAGCAGGGCCTACCAAGGTATAGCAGGGTCTACCAGGGTATAGCAGGGTCTACCAAGGTCCAGCAAAGTCTACCAAGTTATAGCAGGGTCTACCAAGGTATAGCAGGGTCTACCAAGGTATAGCAGGGTATAGCAGGGTCTACCAAGGTCCAGCAAAGTCTACCAAGGTATAGCAAAGTCCAGCAAGGTCTACCAAGGTATAGCAAGGTCTACCAAGGTATAGCAAAGTCCAGCAAGGTCTACCAAGGTATAGCAAGGTCTACCAAGGTATAGCAAAGTCCAGCAAGGTCTACCAAGGTATAGCAAAGTCCAGCAAGGTCTAACAAGGTATAGCAAAGTCCAGCAAGGTCTACCAAGGTATAGCAAGGTCTACCAAGGTCTACCAAGGTATAGCAAGGTCTACCAAGGTATAGCAAGGTCTACCAAGGTATAGCAAAGTCCAGCAAGGTCTACCAAGGTATAGCAAGGTCTACCAAAGTCCAGCAAGGTCTACCAAGGTATAGCAGGGTCTACCAGGGTATAGCAGGGTCTACCAAGGTCCAGCAAAGTCTACCAAGGTATAGCAGGGTCTACCAAGGTATAGCAGGGTCTACCAAGGTCCAGCAAAGTCTACCAAGGTATAGCAGGGTCTACCAAGGTATAGCAGGGCCTACCAAGGTATAGCAGGGTCTACCAGGGTATAGCAGGGTATACCAAGGTCCAGCAAAGTCTACCAAGGTATAGCAGGGTCTACCAAGGTATAGCAAAGTCTACCAAGGTATAGCAGGGTCTACCAAGGTATAGCAGGGTCTACCAGGGTATAGCAGGGTCTACCAAGGTATAGCAGGGTATAGCAGGGTCTACCAAGGTCCAGCAAAGTCTACCAAGGTATAGCAAAGTCCAGCAAGGTCTACCAAGGTATAGCAAGGTCTACCAAGGTATAGCAAAGTCCAGCAAGGTCTACCAAGGTATAGCAAAGTCCAGCAAGGTCTACCAAGGTATAGCAAAGTCCAGCAAGGTCTACCAAGGTATAGCAAAGTCCAGCAAGGTCTACCAAGGTATAGCAAGGTCTACCAAAGTCCAGCAAGGTCTACCAAGGTATAGCAAGGTCTACCAAGGTCTACCAAGGTATAGCAAGGTCTACCAAGGTATAGCAAGGTCTACCAAGGTATAGCAAAGTCCAGCAAGGTCTACCAAGGTATAGCAAGGTCTACCAAAGTCCAGCAAGGTCTACCAAGGTATAGCAGGGTCTACCAGGGTATAGCAGGGTCTACCAAGGTCCAGCAAAGTCTACCAAGGTATAGCAAAGTCCAGCAAGGTCTACCAAGGTATAGCAAGGTCTACCAAGGTATAGCAAAGTCCAGCAAGGTCTACCAAGGTATAGCAAAGTCCAGCAAGGTCTACCAAGGTATAGCAAAGTCCAGCAAGGTCTACCAAGGTATAGCAAAGTCCAGCAAGGTCTACCAAGGTATAGCAAGGTCTACCAAAGTCCAGCAAGGTCTACCAAGGTATAGCAAGGTCTACCAAGGTCTACCAAGGTATAGCAAGGTCTACCAAGGTATAGCAAGGTCTACCAAGGTATAGCAAAGTCCAGCAAGGTCTACCAAGGTATAGCAAGGTCTACCAAAGTCCAGCAAGGTCTACCAAGGTATAGCAGGGTCTACCAGGGTATAGCAGGGTCTACCAAGGTCCAGCAAAGTCTACCAAGTTATAGCAGGGTCTACCAAGGTATAGCAGGGTCTACCAAGGTATAGCAGGGTATAGCAGGGTCTACCAAGGTCCAGCAAAGTCTACCAAGTTATAGCAGGGTCTACCAAGGTATAGCAGGGTCTACCAAGGTATAGCAGGGTATAGCAGGGTCTACCAAGGTCCAGCAAAGTCTACCAAGGTATAGCAAAGTCCAGCAAGGTCTACCAAGGTATAGCAAGGTCTACCAAGGTATAGCAAAGTCCAGCAAGGTCTACCAAGGTATAGCAAAGTCCAGCAAGGTCTACCAAGGTATAGCAAAGTCCAGCAAGGTCTACCAAGGTATAGCAAAGTCCAGCAAGGTCTACCAAGGTATAGCAAGGTCTACCAAAGTCCAGCAAGGTCTACCAAGGTATAGCAAGGTCTACCAAGGTCTACCAAGGTATAGCAAGGTCTACCAAGGTATAGCAAGGTCTACCAAAGTCCAGCAAGGTCTACCAAGGTATAGCAGGGTCTACCAGGGTATAGCAGGGTCTACCAAGGTCCAGCAAAGTCTACCAAGGTATAGCAAAGTCCAGCAAGGTGTTCCAAGGTATAGCAAGGTCTACCAAGGTATAGCAAAGTCCAGCAAGGTCTACCAAGGTATAGCAAAGTCCAGCAAGGTCTACCAAGGTATAGCAAAGTCCAGCAAGGTCTACCAAGGTATAGCAAAGTCCAGCAAGGTCTACCAAGGTATAGCAAAGTCCAGCAAGGTCTACCAAGGTATAGCAAGGTCTACCAAAGTCCAGCAAGGTCTACCAAGGTATAGCAAGGTCTACCAAGGTCTACCAAGGTATAGCAAGGTCTACCAAGGTATAGCAAGGTCTACCAAGGTCTACCAAGGTATAGCAAAGTCCAGCAGGGTCTACCAAGGTATAGCAAGGTCTACCAAGGTATAGCAAAGTCCAGCAAGGTCTACCAAGGTATAGCACGGTCTACCAAGGTATAGCAAAGTCCAGCAAGGTCTACCAAGGTATAGCAAGGTCTACCAAGGTATAGCAAAGTCCAGCAAGGTCTACCAAGGTATAGCAAAGTCTACCAAGGTATAGCAGGGTCTACCAAGGTATAGCAGGGTCTACCAAGGTATAGCAGGGTCTACCAGGGTATAGCAGGGTCTACCAAGGTCCAGCAAAGTCTACCAAGGTATAGCAGGGTCTACCAAGGTATAGCAGGGCCTACCAAGGTATAGCAGGGTCTACCAGGGTATAGCAGGGTATACCAAGGTCCAGCAAAGTCTACCAAGGTATAGCAGGGTCTACCAAGGTATAGCAAAGTCTACCAAGGTATAGCAGGGTCTACCAAGGTATAGCAGGGTCTACCAGGGTATAGCAGGGTCTACCAAGGTATAGCAGGGTATAGCAGGGTCTACCAAGGTCCAGCAAAGTCTACCAAGGTATAGCAAAGTCCAGCAAGGTCTACCAAGGTATAGCAAGGTCTACCAAGGTATAGCAAAGTCCAGCAAGGTCTACCAAGGTATAGCAAAGTCCAGCAAGGTCTACCAAGGTATAGCAAAGTCCAGCAAGGTCTACCAAGGTATAGCAAAGTCCAGCAAGGTCTACCAAGGTATAGCAAGGTCTACCAAAGTCCAGCAAGGTCTACCAAGGTATAGCAAGGTCTACCAAGGTCTACCAAGGTATAGCAAGGTCTACCAAGGTATAGCAAGGTCTACCAAGGTATAGCAAAGTCCAGCAAGGTCTACCAAGGTATAGCAAGGTCTACCAAAGTCCAGCAAGGTCTACCAAGGTATAGCAGGGTCTACCAGGGTATAGCAGGGTCTACCAAGGTCCAGCAAAGTCTACCAAGGTATAGCAAAGTCCAGCAAGGTCTACCAAGGTATAGCAAGGTCTACCAAGGTATAGCAAAGTCCAGCAAGGTCTACCAAGGTATAGCAAAGTCCAGCAAGGTCTACCAAGGTATAGCAAAGTCCAGCAAGGTCTACCAAGGTATAGCAAAGTCCAGCAAGGTCTACCAAGGTATAGCAAGGTCTACCAAAGTCCAGCAAGGTCTACCAAGGTATAGCAAGGTCTACCAAGGTCTACCAAGGTATAGCAAGGTCTACCAAGGTATAGCAAGGTCTACCAAGGTATAGCAAAGTCCAGCAAGGTCTACCAAGGTATAGCAAGGTCTACCAAAGTCCAGCAAGGTCTACCAAGGTATAGCAGGGTCTACCAGGGTATAGCAGGGTCTACCAAGGTCCAGCAAAGTCTACCAAGTTATAGCAGGGTCTACCAAGGTATAGCAGGGTCTACCAAGGTATAGCAGGGTATAGCAGGGTCTACCAAGGTCCAGCAAAGTCTACCAAGTTATAGCAGGGTCTACCAAGGTATAGCAGGGTCTACCAAGGTATAGCAGGGTATAGCAGGGTCTACCAAGGTCCAGCAAAGTCTACCAAGGTATAGCAAAGTCCAGCAAGGTCTACCAAGGTATAGCAAGGTCTACCAAGGTATAGCAAAGTCCAGCAAGGTCTACCAAGGTATAGCAAAGTCCAGCAAAGTCTACCAAGGTATAGCAAAGTCCAGCAAGGTCTACCAAGGTATAGCAAAGTCCAGCAAGGTCTACCAAGGTATAGCAAGGTCTACCAAAGTCCAGCAAGGTCTACCAAGGTATAGCAAGGTCTACCAAGGTCTACCAAGGTATAGCAAGGTCTACCAAGGTATAGCAAGGTCTACCAAAGTCCAGCAAGGTCTACCAAGGTATAGCAGGGTCTACCAGGGTATAGCAGGGTCTACCAAGGTCCAGCAAAGTCTACCAAGGTATAGCAAAGTCCAGCAAGGTGTTCCAAGGTATAGCAAGGTCTACCAAGGTATAGCAAAGTCCAGCAAGGTCTACCAAGGTATAGCAAAGTCCAGCAAGGTCTACCAAGGTATAGCAAAGTCCAGCAAGGTCTACCAAGGTATAGCAAAGTCCAGCAAGGTCTACCAAGGTATAGCAAAGTCCAGCAAGGTCTACCAAGGTATAGCAAGGTCTACCAAAGTCCAGCAAGGTCTACCAAGGTATAGCAAGGTCTACCAAGGTCTACCAAGGTATAGCAAGGTCTACCAAGGTATAGCAAGGTCTACCAAGGTCTACCAAGGTATAGCAAAGTCCAGCAGGGTCTACCAAGGTATAGCAAGGTCTACCAAGGTATAGCAAAGTCCAGCAAGGTCTACCAAGGTATAGCACGGTCTACCAAGGTATAGCAAAGTCCAGCAAGGTCTACCAAGGTATAGCAAGGTCTACCAAGGTATAGCAAAGTCCAGCAAGGTCTACCAAGGTATTGCAAAGTCTACCAAGGTATAGCAGGGTCTACCAAGGTATAGCAGGGTCTACCAAGGTATAGCAGGGTCTACCAGGGTATAGCAGGGTCTACCAAGGTCCAGCAAAGTCTACCAAGGTATAGCAGGGTCTACCAAGGTATAGCAGGGTCTACCAAGGTCCAGCAAAGTCTACCAAGTTATAGCAGGGTCTACCAAGGTATAGCAGGGTCTACCAAGTTATAGCAGGGCCTACCAAGGTATAGCAGGGTCTACCAGGGTATAGCAGGGTATACCAAGGTCCAGCAAAGTCTACCAAGGTATAGCAGGGTCTACCAAGGTATAGCAAAGTCTACCAAGGTATAGCAGGGTCTACCAGGGTATAGCAGGGTCTACCAAGGTCCAGCAAAGTCTACCAAGTTATAGCAGGGTCTACCAAGGTATAGCAGGGTCTACCAAGGTATAGCAGGGTATAGCAGGGTCTACCAAGGTATAGCAAGGTCTACCAAGGTATAGCAAAGTCCAGCAAGGTCTACCAAGGTATAGCAAGGTCTACCAAGGTATAGCAAAGTCCAGCAAGGTCTACCAAGGTATAGCAAGGTCTACCAAGGTATAGCAAAGTCCAGCAAGGTCTACCAAGGTATAGCAAGGTCTACCAAGGTATAGCAAGGTCTACCAAGGTCTACCAAGGTATAGCAAAGTCCAGCAGGGTCTACCAAGGTATAGCAAGGTCTACCAAGGTATAGCAAAGTCCAGCAAGGTCTACCAAGGTATAGCAAGGTCTACCAAGGTATAGCAAAGTCCAGCAAGGTCTACCAAGGTATAGCAAGGTCTACCAAGGTATAGCAAAGTCCAGCAAGGTCTACCAAGGTATAGCAAAGTCTACCAAGGTATAGCAGGGTCTACCAAGGTATAGCAGGGTCTACCAAGGTATAGCAGGGTCTACCAAGGTCCAGCAAAGTCTACCAAGGTATAGCAGGGTCTACCAAGGTCCAGCAAAGTCTACCAAGGTATAGCAGGGTGTACCAAGGTATAGCAGGGTCTACCAAGGTATAGCAGGGTCTACCAAGGTATAGCAGGGCCTACCAAGGTATAGCAGGGTCTACCAGGGTATAGCAGGGTCTACCAAGGTCCAGCAAAGTCTACCAAGGTATAGCAGGGTCTACCAAGGTATAGCAGGGTCTACCAAGGTCCAGCAAAGTCTACCAAGGTATAGCAGGGTCTACCAAGGTATAGCAGGGCCTACCAAGGTATAGCAGGGTCTACCAGGGTATAGCAGGGTCTACCAAGGTCCAGCAAAGTCTACCAAGTTATAGCAGGGTCTACCAAGGTATAGCAGGGTCTACCAAGGTATAGCAGGGTATAGCAGGGTCTACCAAGGTCCAGCAAAGTCTACCAAGGTATAGCAAAGTCCAGCAAGGTCTACCAAGGTATAGCAAGGTCTACCAAGGTATAGCAAAGTCCAGCAAGGTCTACCAAGGTATAGCAAGGTCTACCAAGGTATAGCAAAGTCCAGCAAGGTCTACCAAGGTATAGCAAAGTCCAGCAAGGTCTACCAAGGTATAGCAGGGTCTACCAGGGTATAGCAGGGTCTACCAAGGTCCAGCAAAGTCTACCAAGTTATAGCAGGGTCTACCAAGGTATAGCAGGGTCTACCAAGGTATAGCAGGGTATAGCAGGGTCTACCAAGGTCCAGCAAAGTCTACCAAGGTATAGCAGGGTCTACCAAGGTCCAGCAAAGTCTACCAAGGTATAGCAGGGTCTACCAAGGTATAGCAGGGTCTACCAAGGTATAGCAGGGCCTACCAAGGTATAGCAGGGTCTACCAGGGTATAGCAGGGTCTACCAAGGTCCAGCAAAGTCTACCAAGGTATAGCAGGGTCTACCAAGGTATAGCAAAGTCTACCAAGGTATAGAAGGGTCTACCAGGGTATAGCAGGGTCTACCAAGGTCCAGCAAAGTCTACCAAGTTATAGCAGGGTCTACCAAGGTATAGCAGGGTCTACCAAGGTATATCAGGGTATAGCAGGGTCTACCAAGGTCCAGCAAAGTCTACCAAGGTATAGCAAGGTCTACCAAGGTATAGCAAGGTCTACCAAGGTATAGCAAGGTCTACCAAGGTATAGCAAGGTCTACCAAGGTATAGCAAGGTCTACCAAGGTATAGCAAGGTCTACCAAGGTATAGCAAAGTCCAGCAAGGTCTACCAAGGTATAGCAAGGTCTACCAAGGTATAGCAAGGTCTACCAAGGTATAGCAAGGTCTACCAAGGTATAGCAAGGTCTACCAAGGTATAGCAAAGTCCAGCAAGGTCTACCAAGGTATAGCAAGGTCTACCAAGGTATAGCAAGGTCTACCAAGGTCTACCAAGGTATAGCAAAGTCCAGCAGGGTCTACCAAGGTATAGCAAGGTCTACCAAGGTATAGCAAAGTCCAGCAAGGTCTACCAAGGTATAGCAGGGTCTACCAAGGTATAGCAGGGTCTACCAAGGTATAGCAGGGTCTACCAGGGTATAGCAGGGTCTACCAAGGTCCAGCAAAGTCTACCAAGGTATAGCAGGGTCTACCAAGGTATAGCAGGGTCTACCAAGGTCCAGCAAAGTCTACCAAGGTATAGCAGGGTCTACCAAGTTATAGCAGGGCCTACCAAGGTATAGCAGGGTCTACCAGGGTATAGCAGGGTATACCAAGGTCCAGCAAAGTCTACCAAGGTATAGCAGGGTCTACCAAGGTATAGCAAAGTCTACCAAGGTATAGCAGGGTCTACCAGGGTATAGCAGGGTCTACCAAGGTCCAGCAAAGTCTACCAAGTTATAGCAGGGTCTACCAAGGTATAGCAGGGTCTACCAAGGTATAGCAGGGTATAGCAGGGTCTACCAAGGTATAGCAAGGTCTACCAAGGTATAGCAAAGTCCAGCAAGGTCTACCAAGGTATAGCAAGGTCTACCAAGGTATAGCAAAGTCCAGCAAGGTCTACCAAGGTATAGCAAAGTCCAGCAAGATCTACCAAGGTATAGCAAAGTCCAGCAAGGTCTACCAAGGTATAGCAAGGTCTACCAAGGTATAGCAAGGTCTACCAAGGTATAGCAAGGTCTACCAAGGTATAGCAAAGTCCAGCAAGGTCTACCAAGGTATAGCAAGGTCTACCAAAGTCCAGCAAAGTCTACCAAGTTATAGCAGGGTCTACCAAGGTATAGCAGGGTCTACCAAGGTATAGCAGGGTATAGCAGGGTCTACCAAGGTCCAGCAAAGTCTACCAAGGTATAGCAAAGTCCAGCAAGGTCTACCAAGGTATAGCAAGGTCTACCAAGGTATAGCAAAGTCCAGCATGGTCTACCAAGGTATAGCAAGGTCTACCAAGGTATAGCAAGGTCTACCAAGGTATAGCGAGGTCTACCAAGGTATAGCAAGGTCTACCAAGGTATAGCAAAGTCCAGCAAGGTCTACCAAGGTATAGCAAAGTCTACCAAGGTATAGCAGGGTCTACCAAGGTATAGCAGGGTCTACCAAGGTATAGCAGGGTCTACCAGGGTATAGCAGGGTCTACCAAGGTCCAGCAAAGTCTACCAAGGTATAGCAGGGTCTACCAAGGTATAGCAGGGTCTACCAAGGTCCAGCAAAGTCTACCAAGTTATAGCAGGGTCTACCAAGGTATAGCAGGGTCTACCAAGTTATAGCAGGGCCTACCAAGGTATAGCAGGGTCTACCAGGGTATAGCAGGGTATACCAAGGTCCAGCAAAGTCTACCAAGGTATAGCAGGGTCTACCAAGGTATAGCAAAGTCTACCAAGGTATAGCAGGGTCTACCAGGGTATAGCAGGGTCTACCAAGGTCCAGCAAAGTCTACCAAGTTATAGCAGGGTCTACCAAGGTATAGCAGGGTCTACCAAGGTATAGCAAAGTCCAGCAAGGTCTACCAAGGTATAGCAAGGTCTACCAAGGTATAGCAAAGTCCAGCAAGGTCTACCAAGGTATAGCAAGGTCTACCAAGGTATAGCAAGGTCTACCAAGGTATAGCAAAGTCCAGCAAGGTCTACCAAGGTATAGCAAGGTCTACCAAGGTATAGCAAAGTCCAGCAAGGTCTACCAAGGTATAGCAAGGTCTACCAAGGTATAGCAAAGTCCAGCAAGGTCTACCAAGGTATAGCAAAGTCTACCAAGGTATAGCAGGGTCTACCAAGGTATAGCAGGGTCTACCAGGGTATAGCAGGGTCTACCAAGGTATAGCAGGGTCTACCAAGGTCCAGCAAAGTCTACCAAGGTATAGCAGGGTCTACCAAGGTCCAGCAAAGTCTACCAAGGTATAGCAGGGTGTACCAAGGTATAGCAGGGTCTACCAAGGTATAGCAGGGTCTACCAAGGTATAGCAGGGCCTACCAAGGTATAGCAGGGTCTACCAGGGTATAGCAGGGTCTACCAAGGTCCAGCAAAGTCTACCAAGGTATAGCAGGGTCTACCAAGGTATAGCAGGGTCTACCAAGGTCCAGCAAAGTCTACCAAGGTATAGCAGGGTCTACCAAGGTATAGCAGGGCCTACCAAGGTATAGCAGGGTCTACCAGGGTATAGCAGGGTCTACCAAGGTCCAGCAAAGTCTACCAAGTTATAGCAGGGTCTACCAAGGTATAGCAGGGTCTACCAAGGTATAGCAGGGTATAGCAGGGTCTACCAAGGTCCAGCAAAGTCTACCAAGGTATAGCAAAGTCCAGCAAGGTCTACCAAGGTATAGCAAGGTCTACCAAGGTATAGCAAAGTCCAGCAAGGTCTACCAAGGTATAGCAAGGTCTACCAAGGTATAGCAAAGTCCAGCAAGGTCTACCAAGGTATAGCAAAGTCCAGCAAGGTCTAACAAGGTATAGCAAAGTCCAGCAAGGTCTACCAAGGTATAGCAAGGTCTACCAAGGTCTACCAAGGTATAGCAAGGTCTACCAAGGTATAGCAAGGTCTACCAAGGTATAGCAAAGTCCAGCAAGGTCTACCAAGGTATAGCAAGGTCTACCAAAGTCCAGCAAGGTCTACCAAGGTATAGCAGGGTCTACCAGGGTATAGCAGGGTCTACCAAGGTCCAGCAAAGTCTACCAAGGTATAGCAGGGTCTACCAAGGTATAGCAGGGTCTACCAAGGTCCAGCAAAGTCTACCAAGGTATAGCAGGGTCTACCAAGGTATAGCAGGGCCTACCAAGGTATAGCAGGGTCTACCAGGGTATAGCAGGGTATACCAAGGTCCAGCAAAGTCTACCAAGGTATAGCAGGGTCTACCAAGGTATAGCAAAGTCTACCAAGGTATAGCAGGGTCTACCAAGGTATAGCAGGGTCTACCAGGGTATAGCAGGGTCTACCAAGGTATAGCAGGGTATAGCAGGGTCTACCAAGGTCCAGCAAAGTCTACCAAGGTATAGCAAAGTCCAGCAAGGTCTACCAAGGTATAGCAAGGTCTACCAAGGTATAGCAAAGTCCAGCAAGGTCTACCAAGGTATAGCAAAGTCCAGCAAGGTCTACCAAGGTATAGCAAAGTCCAGCAAGGTCTACCAAGGTATAGCAAAGTCCAGCAAGGTCTACCAAGGTATAGCAAGGTCTACCAAAGTCCAGCAAGGTCTACCAAGGTATAGCAAGGTCTACCAAGGTCTACCAAGGTATAGCAAGGTCTACCAAGGTATAGCAAGGTCTACCAAGGTATAGCAAAGTCCAGCAAGGTCTACCAAGGTATAGCAAGGTCTACCAAAGTCCAGCAAGGTCTACCAAGGTATAGCAGGGTCTACCAGGGTATAGCAGGGTCTACCAAGGTCCAGCAAAGTCTACCAAGGTATAGCAAAGTCCAGCAAGGTCTACCAAGGTATAGCAAGGTCTACCAAGGTATAGCAAAGTCCAGCAAGGTCTACCAAGGTATAGCAAAGTCCAGCAAGGTCTACCAAGGTATAGCAAAGTCCAGCAAGGTCTACCAAGGTATAGCAAAGTCCAGCAAGGTCTACCAAGGTATAGCAAGGTCTACCAAAGTCCAGCAAGGTCTACCAAGGTATAGCAAGGTCTACCAAGGTCTACCAAGGTATAGCAAGGTCTACCAAGGTATAGCAAGGTCTACCAAGGTATAGCAAAGTCCAGCAAGGTCTACCAAGGTATAGCAAGGTCTACCAAAGTCCAGCAAGGTCTACCAAGGTATAGCAGGGTCTACCAGGGTATAGCAGGGTCTACCAAGGTCCAGCAAAGTCTACCAAGTTATAGCAGGGTCTACCAAGGTATAGCAGGGTCTACCAAGGTATAGCAGGGTATAGCAGGGTCTACCAAGGTCCAGCAAAGTCTACCAAGTTATAGCAGGGTCTACCAAGGTATAGCAGGGTCTACCAAGGTATAGCAGGGTATAGCAGGGTCTACCAAGGTCCAGCAAAGTCTACCAAGGTATAGCAAAGTCCAGCAAGGTCTACCAAGGTATAGCAAGGTCTACCAAGGTATAGCAAAGTCCAGCAAGGTCTACCAAGGTATAGCAAAGTCCAGCAAGGTCTACCAAGGTATAGCAAAGTCCAGCAAGGTCTACCAAGGTATAGCAAAGTCCAGCAAGGTCTACCAAGGTATAGCAAGGTCTACCAAAGTCCAGCAAGGTCTACCAAGGTCTACCAAGGTATAGCAAGGTCTACCAAGGTATAGCAAGGTCTACCAAAGTCCAGCAAGGTCTACCAAGGTATAGCAGGGTCTACCAGGGTATAGCAGGGTCTACCAAGGTCCAGCAAAGTCTACCAAGGTATAGCAAAGTCCAGCAAGGTGTTCCAAGGTATAGCAAGGTCTACCAAGGTATAGCAAAGTCCAGCAAGGTCTACCAAGGTATAGCAAAGTCCAGCAAGGTCTACCAAGGTATAGCAAAGTCCAGCAAGGTCTACCAAGGTATAGCAAAGTCCAGCAAGGTCTACCAAGGTATAGCAAAGTCCAGCAAGGTCTACCAAGGTATAGCAAGGTCTACCAAAGTCCAGCAAGGTCTACCAAGGTATAGCAAGGTCTACCAAGGTCTACCAAGGTATAGCAAGGTCTACCAAGGTATAGCAAAGTCCAGCAAGGTCTACCAAGGTATAGCAAGGTCTACCAAAGTCCAGCAAGGTCTACCAAGGTATAGCAGGGTCTACCAGGGTATAGCAGGGTCTACCAAGGTCCAGCAAAGTCTACCAAGTTATAGCAGGGTCTACCAAGGTATAGCAGGGTCTACCAAGGTATAGCAGGGTATAGCAGGGTCTACCAAGGTCCAGCAAAGTCTACCAAGGTATAGCAAAGTCCAGCAAGGTCTACCAAGGTATAGCAAGGTCTACCAAGGTATAGCAAAGTCCAGCATGGTCTACCAAGGTATAGCAAGGTCTACCAAGGTATAGCAAGGTCTACCAAGGTATAGCGAGGTCTACCAAGGTATAGCAAGGTCTACCAAGGTATAGCAAAGTCCAGCAAGGTCTACCAAGGTATAGCAAAGTCTACCAAGGTATAGCAGGGTCTACCAAGGTATAGCAGGGTCTACCAAGGTATAGCAGGGTCTACCAGGGTATAGCAGGGTCTACCAAGGTCCAGCAAAGTCTACCAAGGTATAGCAGGGTCTACCAAGGTATAGCAGGGTCTACCAAGGTCCAGCAAAGTCTACCAAGTTATAGCAGGGTCTACCAAGGTATAGCAGGGTCTACCAAGTTATAGCAGGGCCTACCAAGGTATAGCAGGGTCTACCAGGGTATAGCAGGGTATACCAAGGTCCAGCAAAGTCTACCAAGGTATAGCAGGGTCTACCAAGGTATAGCAAAGTCTACCAAGGTATAGCAGGGTCTACCAGGGTATAGCAGGGTCTACCAAGGTCCAGCAAAGTCTACCAAGTTATAGCAGGGTCTACCAAGGTATAGCAGGGTCTACCAAGGTATAGCAAAGTCCAGCAAGGTCTACCAAGGTATAGCAAGGTCTACCAAGGTATAGCAAAGTCCAGCAAGGTCTACCAAGGTATAGCAAGGTCTACCAAGGTATAGCAAGGTCTACCAAGGTATAGCAAAGTCCAGCAAGGTCTACCAAGGTATAGCAAGGTCTACCAAGGTATAGCAAAGTCCAGCAAGGTCTACCAAGGTATAGCAAGGTCTACCAAGGTATAGCAAAGTCCAGCAAGGTCTACCAAGGTATAGCAAAGTCTACCAAGGTATAGCAGGGTCTACCAAGGTATAGCAGGGTCTACCAGGGTATAGCAGGGTCTACCAAGGTATAGCAGGGTCTACCAAGGTCCAGCAAAGTCTACCAAGGTATAGCAGGGTCTACCAAGGTCCAGCAAAGTCTACCAAGGTATAGCAGGGTGTACCAAGGTATAGCAGGGTCTACCAAGGTATAGCAGGGTCTACCAAGGTATAGCAGGGCCTACCAAGGTATAGCAGGGTCTACCAGGGTATAGCAGGGTCTACCAAGGTCCAGCAAAGTCTACCAAGGTATAGCAGGGTCTACCAAGGTATAGCAGGGTCTACCAAGGTCCAGCAAAGTCTACCAAGGTATAGCAGGGTCTACCAAGGTATAGCAGGGCCTACCAAGGTATAGCAGGGTCTACCAGGGTATAGCAGGGTCTACCAAGGTCCAGCAAAGTCTACCAAGTTATAGCAGGGTCTACCAAGGTATAGCAGGGTCTACCAAGGTATAGCAGGGTATAGCAGGGTCTACCAAGGTCCAGCAAAGTCTACCAAGGTATAGCAAAGTCCAGCAAGGTCTACCAAGGTATAGCAAGGTCTACCAAGGTATAGCAAAGTCCAGCAAGGTCTACCAAGGTATAGCAAGGTCTACCAAGGTATAGCAAAGTCCAGCAAGGTCTACCAAGGTATAGCAAAGTCCAGCAAGGTCTAACAAGGTATAGCAAAGTCCAGCAAGGTCTACCAAGGTATAGCAAGGTCTACCAAGGTCTACCAAGGTATAGCAAGGTCTACCAAGGTATAGCAAGGTCTACCAAGGTATAGCAAAGTCCAGCAAGGTCTACCAAGGTATAGCAAGGTCTACCAAAGTCCAGCAAGGTCTACCAAGGTATAGCAGGGTCTACCAGGGTATAGCAGGGTCTACCAAGGTCCAGCAAAGTCTACCAAGGTATAGCAGGGTCTACCAAGGTATAGCAGGGTCTACCAAGGTCCAGCAAAGTCTACCAAGGTATAGCAGGGTCTACCAAGGTATAGCAGGGCCTACCAAGGTATAGCAGGGTCTACCAGGGTATAGCAGGGTATACCAAGGTCCAGCAAAGTCTACCAAGGTATAGCAGGGTCTACCAAGGTATAGCAAAGTCTACCAAGGTATAGCAGGGTCTACCAAGGTATAGCAGGGTCTACCAAGGTATAGCAGGGTCTACCAAGGTCCAGCAAAGTCTACCAAGGTATAGCAGGGTCTACCAAGGTATAGCAGGGTCTACCAAGGTCCAGCAAAGTCTACCAAGGTATAGCAAGGTCTACCAAAGTCCAGCAAGGTCTACCAAGGTATAGCAGGGTCTACCAGGGTATAGCAGGGTCTACCAAGGTCCAGCAAAGTCTACCAAGGTATAGCAGGGTCTACCAAGGTATAGCAGGGTCTACCAAGGTCCAGCAAAGTCTACCAAGGTATAGCAGGGTCTACCAAGGTATAGCAGGGCCTACCAAGGTATAGCAGGGTCTACCAGGGTATAGCAGGGTATACCAAGGTCCAGCAAAGTCTACCAAGGTATAGCAGGGTCTACCAAGGTATAGCAAAGTCTACCAAGGTATAGCAGGGTCTACCAGGGTATAGCAGGGTCTACCAAGGTATAGCAGGGTATAGCAGGGTCTACCAAGGTCCAGCAAAGTCTACCAAGGTATAGCAAAGTCCAGCAAGGTCTACCAAGGTATAGCAAGGTCTACCAAGGTATAGCAAAGTCCAGCAAGGTCTACCAAGGTATAGCAAGGTCTACCAAGGTATAGCAAAGTCCAGCAAGGTCTACCAAGGTATAGCAAAGTCCAGCAAGGTCTACCAAGGTATAGCAAAGTCCAGCAAGGTCTACCAAGGTATAGCAAAGTCCAGCAAGGTCTACCAAGGTATAGCAAGGTCTACCAAAGTCCAGCAAGGTCTACCAAGGTATAGCAAGGTCTACCAAGGTCTACCAAGGTATAGCAAGGTCTACCAAGGTATAGCAAGGTCTACCAAGGTATAGCAAAGTCCAGCAAGGTCTACCAAGGTATAGCAAGGTCTACCAAAGTCCAGCAAGGTCTACCAAGGTATAGCAGGGTCTACCAGGGTATAGCAGGGTCTACCAAGGTCCAGCAAAGTCTACCAAGTTATAGCAGGGTCTACCAAGGTATAGCAGGGTCTACGAAGGTATAGCAGGGTATAGCAGGGTCTACCAAGGTCCAGCAAAGTCTACCAAGGTATAGCAGGGTCTACCAAGGTCCAGCAAAGTCTACCAAGGTATAGCAGGGTCTACCAAGGTATAGCAGGGTCTACCAAGGTATAGCAGGGCCTACCAAGGTATAGCAGGGTCTACCAGGGTATAGCAGGGTCTACCAAGGTCCAGCAAAGTCTACCAAGGTATAGCAGGGTCTACCAAGGTATAGCAAAGTCTACCAAGGTATAGAAGGGTCTACCAGGGTATAGCAGGGTCTACCAAGGTCCAGCAAAGTCTACCAAGTTATAGCAGGGTCTACCAAGGTATAGCAGGGTCTACCAAGGTATATCAGGGTATAGCAGGGTCTACCAAGGTCCAGCAAAGTCTACCAAGGTATAGCAAGGTCTACCAAGGTATAGCAAGGTCTACCAAGGTATAGCAAGGTCTACCAAGGTATAGCAAGGTCTACCAAGGTATAGCAAGGTCTACCAAGGTATAGCAAAGTCCAGCAAGGTCTACCAAGGTATAGCAAGGTCTACCAAGGTATAGCAAGGTCTACCAAGGTATAGCAAGGTCTACCAAGGTATAGCAAGGTCTACCAAGGTATAGCAAGGTCTACCAAGGTATAGCAAGGTCTACCAAGGTATAGCAAAGTCCAGCAAGGTCTACCAAGGTATAGCAAGGTCTACCAAGGTATAGCAAGGTCTACCAAGGTCTACCAAGGTATAGCAAAGTCCAGCAGGGTCTACCAAGGTATAGCAAGGTCTACCAAGGTATAGCAAAGTCCAGCAAGGTCTACCAAGGTATAGCAGGGTCTACCAAGGTATAGCAGGGTCTATCAAGGTATAGCAGGGTCTACCAGGGTATAGCAGGGTCTACCAAGGTCCAGCAAAGTCTACCAAGGTATAGCAGGGTCTACCAAGGTCCAGCAAAGTCTACCAAGGTATAGCAGGGTCTACCAAGTTATAGCAGGGCCTACCAAGGTATAGCAGGGTCTACCAGGGTATAGCAGGGTATACCAAGGTCCAGCAAAGTCTACCAAGGTATAGCAGGGTCTACCAAGGTATAGCAAAGTCTACCAAGGTATAGCAGGGTCTACCAGGGTATAGCAGGGTCTACCAAGGTCCAGCAAAGTCTACCAAGTTATAGCAGGGTCTACCAAGGTATAGCAGGGTCTACCAAGGTATAGCAGGGTATAGCAGGGTCTACCAAGGTATAGCAAGGTCTACCAAGGTATAGCAAAGTCCAGCAAGGTCTACCAAGGTATAGCAAGGTCTACCAAGGTATAGCAAAGTCCAGCAAGGTCTACCAAGGTATAGCAAAGTCCAGCAAGGTCTACCAAGGTATAGCAAAGTCCAGCAAGGTCTACCAAGGTATAGCAAGGTCTACCAAGGTATAGCAAGGTCTACCAAGGTATAGCAAGGTCTACCAAGGTATAGCAAAGTCCAGCAAGGTCTACCAAGGTATAGCAAGGTCTACCAAAGTCCAGCAAAGTCTACCAAGTTATAGCAGGGTCTACCAAGGTATAGCAGGGTCTACCAAGGTATAGCAGGGTATAGCAGGGTCTACCAAGGTCCAGCAAAGTCTACCAAGGTATAGCAAAGTCCAGCAAGGTCTACCAAGGTATAGCAAGGTCTACCAAGGTATAGCAAAGTCCAGCATGGTCTACCAAGGTATAGCAAGGTCTACCAAGGTATAGATCTGTCTCGCGTGTGTAGCAGGGTCTACCAAGGTATAGCAAAGTCCAGCAAGGTCTACCAAGGTATAGCAAGGTCTACCAAGGTATAGCAGGGTCTACCAAGGTATAGCAGGGTCTACCAGGGTATAGCAGGGTCTACCAAGGTCCAGCAAAGTCTACCAAGGTATAGCAGGGTCTACCAAGGTATAGCAAGGTCTACCAAGGTCCAGCAAGTCTACCAAGGTATAGCAGGGTCTACCAAGGTATAGCAGGGTCTACCAAGGTATAGCAGGGTCTACCAAGGTATAGCAGGGTCTACCAGGGTATAGCAGGGTATACCAAGGTCCAGCAAAGTCTACCAAGGTATAGCAGGGTCTACCAAGGTATAGCAAGTCTACCAAGGTATAGCAGGGTCTACCAGGGTATAGCAGGGTCTACCAAGGTCCAGCAAAGTCTACCAAGTTATAGCAGGGTCTACCAAGGTATAGCAGGGTCTACCAAGGTATAGCAAGTCCAGCAAGGTCTACCAAGGTATAGCAAGGGTCTACCAAGGTATAGCAAAGTCCAGCAAGGTCTACCAAGGTATAGCAAGGTCTACCAAGGTATAGCAAGGTCTACCAAGGTATAGCAAAGTCCAGCAAGGTCTACCAAGGTATAGCAAGGTCTACCAAGGTATAGCAAAGTCCAGCAAGGTCTACCAAGGTATAGCAAGGTCTACCAAGGTATAGCAAAGTCCAGCAAGGTCTACCAAGGTATAGCAAAGGTCTACCAAGGTATAAGCAGGGTCTACCAAGGTATAGCAGGGTCTACCAGGGTATAGCAGGGTCTACCAAGGTATAGCAGGGTCTACCAAGGTTCCAGCAAAGGTCTACCAAGGTATAGCAGGGTCTACCAAGGTCCAGCAAAGTCTACCAAGGTATAGCAGGGTGTACCAAGGTATAGCAGGGTCTACCAAGGTATAGCAGGGTCTACCAAGGTATAGCAGGGTCCTACCAAGGTATAGCAGGGTCTACCAGGGTATAGCAGGGTCTACCAAGGTCCAGCAAAGTCTACCAAGGTATAGCAGGGTCTACCAAGGTATAGCAGGGTCTACCAAGGTCCAGCAAAGGTCTACCAAGGTATAGCAGGGTCTACCAAGGTATAGCAGGGCCTACCAAGGTATAGCAGGGTCTACCAGGGTATAGCAGGGTCTACCAAGGTCCAGCAAAGTCTACCAAGTTATAGCAGGGTCTACCAAGGTATAGCAGGGTCTACCAAGGTATAGCAGGGTATAGCAGGGTCTACCAAGGTCCAGCAAAGTCTACCAAGGTATAGCAAAGTCCAGCAAGGTCTACCAAGGTATAGCAAGGTCTACCAAGGTATAGCAAAGTCCAGCAAGGTCTACCAAGGTATAGCAAGGTCTACCAAGGTATAGCAAAGTCCAGCAAGGTCTACCAAGGTATAGCAAAGTCCAGCAAGGTCTAACAAGGTATAGCAAAGTCCAGCAAGGTCTACCAAGGTATAGCAAGGTCTACCAAGGTCTACCAAGGTATAGCAAGGTCTACCAAGGTATAGCAAGGTCTACCAAGGTATAGCAAAGTCCAGCAAGGTCTACCAAGGTATAGCAAGGTCTACCAAAGTCCAGCAAGGTCTACCAAGGTATAGCAGGGTCTACCAGGGTATAGCAGGGTCTACCAAGGTCCAGCAAAGTCTACCAAGGTATAGCAGGGTCTACCAAGGTATAGCAGGGTCTACCAAGGTCCAGCAAAGTCTACCAAGGTATAGCAGGGTCTACCAAGGTATAGCAGGGCCTACCAAGGTATAGCAGGGTCTACCAGGGTATAGCAGGGTATACCAAGGTCCAGCAAAGTCTACCAGGTATAGCAGGGTCTACCAAGGTATAGCAAAGTCTACCAAGGTATAGCAGGGTCTACCAAGGTATAGCAGGGTCTACCAGGGTATAGCAGGGTCTACCAAGGTATAGCAGGGTATAGCAGGGTCTACCAAGGTCCAGCAAAGTCTACCAAGGTATAGCAAAGTCCAGCAAGGTCTACCAAGGTATAGCAAGGTCTACCAAGGTATAGCAAAGTCCAGCAAGGTCTACCAAGGTATAGCAAAGTCCAGCAAGGTCTACCAAGGTATAGCAAAGTCCAGCAAGGTCTACCAAGGTATAGCAAAGTCCAGCAAGGTCTACCAAGGTATAGCAAGGTCTACCAAAGTCCAGCAAGGTCTACCAAGGTATAGCAAGGTCTA